>NW_027271774.1:0-192500 GCF_040938485.1 Diadema antillarum
TTGTCACCCTCTCGTCTCCATTTCGGATGAAATCCTTCCTTAAAACTTACTCTTTACCGTTCCGCCACTTGATACCAATAGGAGAAAGATGAGAGCCGATCGCGAGGTATTAGGACTCCCTCGTCCAAGTTTCGGAGTCCCCAAACATGGACCATGGGGGGGGGGGGGGGGGCAAGGCGCGGGCGTGGTTAGAAGAAAGTAAAAAGACTCACAAGACATTAAGTGAGGACGAGGCAGAAAAAAGAGTAACGCAAAAGAGATAGAGAGAGACAGACGGATACAGAGACAATAAGACAGGGAGCTTTAAAGAGGGGCAGATCCTGAGACTGTACTTTATGATAGTTTGGTTCTGACTACACAGCGATACCAACGCTAAGGAGTATCCCCTCCCCTTATCCCAGTCTGCCTCTCCTAACAGCATCAATCGCGCCCATGTCATCTCGCAATCGTCTCAACAGCTCTTTCATCCCCTCATCCGCCCCGCAAATGAATGAGCTATCCGTGTTTGAAGCTCCTTGTTCACCCATTACGTGCCAACAGTTTTCCCTTGCATCTTTTTTTTTTTTTGTCATCCTACCTGTCAGCTACACGTCAAGACAACTATCAAACACAATAACATCAAATTGAAGAGGAAGGGGGGGGGGGGGAGAAAGGGGGAGGGGGAAAATATATGAGTAAAAACTCCAAGTGACTGAAGTGATGGAAAAGATAACTTTCTTACCAAAATGATACACTTTTTCAAAAAGTTTTTCTGCAACACGATATTTCTTGTACGGCAGGAAAAATGAGTAGAATCCACAGGGGAGATAAGTCCAGCACTAAGTAGCAAATTCTCATTGTTGACTTCGTCATTTCTCCCCCCGCAGCCTCAAGAAAATACATCGGAAAATGAAGTAAACCTGACTATGGGCAGCGTATGCCAAGGGCAAGAAATGGGAGAATTAAGTGCTCATCTAGGATAAATATTTTGCTCTCACGGCCTCTCCAAGTAGCTCCCTTGCTTTTCGGGCTGAAAATTCATATTCCGGATTAGGCCGCCAAAACAAAGGCTAAACACTCCTGCAACTGCGCATTATCAATCCCTAGAGGATATATGTTGAGGAGGATGGAGAAGAAGCAAAAAACTGAAGAAAAAAAAAATCATCGAGAGAGAAATAATGTGATATTTGAAGCAAAAACAAGAAAGAAAGAAAGAAATGAACAAGTACTCAATTCGTAAAATGACTGCAGAATTAGCGTATTTGCTATCTGAGATGAACATGGGGCGTACTCGCTGGCAAAAAAAAACCAACAACCTTTGGTTGGCATTATATATGTTATACGTGAGGAGAGAAGAAAACAGATCAATTCAGACGATCACACATTCCCCAAGAGACATGGAAACCTAGGGGAGAGACTTCATTCACATCATGATAAAGCAGACAAAAAAATATCTCAATAAAGCATGCTATATAGACTTCAAGTTGGGTTTTTTTCAAGAATCTTAAAAGAAGATATTATGAAACCTTCTGCAAACAGAAAATAAGAACAAAAAAAAACATACAAAATGATAAACACTACACGTCTGAACTCTCTGGATGATATCTAACCACGTTGCCCTCGCAAAGTCGCAGACAATGTGCCGGAGAAAACTGGCAAATTAAGCCAATTTAATGGGAATGCATGAAATTCCACATATCTGTGTGAAAGTTTTACAACTTACTTAATTACCACCTGTCTGAATTTCAAACACCTACAAATGAAGATGAGTTTGAATGTAAAAATATCACTTGCAAACACCATTTTCAAATTTTTTAAAGTTAGGTAATTATCAAAGAGAGAAAGATAAATCTTTTCCATGATACTGCAGTTGTTTCATGACAAGAAATATTTTTGAAGATATTGAAAAAATTGTACATATATTTTAAATATTTTCTTTGGTTTTTTTCAAGATTTATTCTCAAATATTTCAAGTTGATTAAAATGGATATAGCAGTTTTTGCATTTAAACTCTTCAAATGTTCTAAGATTTACTCTTTTTTTTTAATTTGTTCTATTGTGAGAAGCACGTCAATATGGTGTTCTGACTTAAATCGGTTGTGCTCTGGTACCAAATTTCCCTCACTTTTGATTGTATCTCAACTTGGTATATTTTTCTTGAGAGACCTTTGTAACTATCTGAAGCCTACAATCAGAAGAAATAGAAATAAACAAGTTACTGCAATATGTATACAGTGATTTTTATTTTGACATCTTTACTTAGAGAGTAACAAGTTGGTAGGTTTGGTAACCTTTACTTAGAGAACAACTTTTTGATCAGAACTGTCTTTTCCATGTCTTAAAGGGGAAGTCAAGACCAGATACAAGTTAGTCTGATAAGAAAGAGTAAAATTTTACAAGCACCACACAGAAGATTTGATCAAATTGGATAAAAAATGAGGAAAGTTATGAAATTAGCAAGTTTCATAATTTCCACAAAACAGTTCTCAAACAGTTGGTATGACTATTTGGGAGCTGGTGATGCCAATACCTCACATTTTTCCCATGATTATAATCCCCCAAAGAAAACAACATACAAAAATTAATTTCTCTGCTATGAGAGTAAAAAAACATTCCTTCACTGGTAAATACCTTCAAAACAATGAGTAGTCTGACATATAGGATTTGAGACTGGCCAAACTTGAAATTTCAAGATTTTTTTTGCCTACTGTATACACTGAATATTTCGTGAGGATTTGATTTTCATGAATTTTGCGAGTCAGGTGCTATTCACGAAATTAAAGACACGCAAAAATAATGACTCTGATTCCGAAATGAATATGATGCACACATATACATTTCTCCGTTCAGTACATTACTCCACAATCGCGAATTTAACCACTTGCAAAATCGTCGGGAAGTCCTGATTCACAAAAATTTAGACTCGCTAAATACATGTACATTGTATATGGCGTATAAAGTATACGGCCCGTTGTGAGGTGATGACATCATGAACTCAATCATTTCCATATTAATATTGACTGTTCAAGAAGTGTTTTGTGAAAATCAGAGAAACTTCAAAATGTCCAAGCTTCCTTAATTTTATCTGATTTTGATCAAAAATTTTAAATCTCTTAAATCAAAAACTTTTAACTGTCCTATAACTCCCCTTAAAATCAACACAAATATTAATTCCCCTGGAGTCTCAGTGAATCTTAATAGATTTGGGGGAAAAGTAAACATCCTGTAATGGCATTATGCATTAAACTGCCAGCAAGTGTACTTGTACAGTGTTAAATTCCACTGACGCGATAATAGTGGCAATCAAATATTCTCAGAAGGCGTACCGATCAATGGCTACACACAGAAGACAAATTTAAGACATGGAAATCTCTAAAAAAGCAGTGTGCTGAGCAAGTATACTGACAAAGCTTTTACTTGCTCAGTTGTTTTGTAAGATATTGGATCCTGTTTTTTGGTGGTACACCGGTTTGTGGTTTTCAGCATTTTCTTTTTCTTTTCAGGGGGAGGGGACTAAGACAGGGATAGCTAAAACTTGAAGAAGATTTGTTATCTTACTCTATTGCCAAAAATGGGAATTCTTCAAAATTAAATTCTTTTTTTTATCTAATGAAAAATACATATTCCCTCGAACTGTTACTGACATGTACAGTACAAGTATGTTAAGAGTATAATGCCCCCTGCTTCCTGAAAGAGGTCAAGTGCTCTTTCACTACGATTAAAAAAAAAGAAAAGAAAATATGTTGAATCCTCTTAATAGTTTCTTTACATCGTTATCAGGCAGTGACATCAAAAACTGTTCTAGTCTTCTCATCTACCTCTAGCAGCACCAAAATTTTAAAAATTCATAACTTTTGAACGGATTGCCTGATTTTCCTCAAACTTTACTGTGGTGTTCTCCGGCTGTATGCACTCAATCCATCCATATAATATACTGTATCTGGGTATCGCTCCCTTTTAAAACATTCACTGCTAGAGGGATGAGATATATCTGTCATTCATCAATGTGTCATGATCCCCTCAGATCCTTGCGTATTTGCCCTCATCAAATTGGCAACTCGGTATTTCATTGTACAATAGTCTTCACTTAATCGGGTAGTGCCTAGCAGAGCATTTCTTGCCCGATTAAGGGGTACCCAAAAGCGGAGAGTACTGCATATCCTACAATGGAGAAAGATTAGGCGGTGCTGGTCATTATCACTCAATCAGAAAACAAAAAATACTGGAAATTTAAACAAAATATGACCATTTGAGAAACAAACAGAAATTTTCACCTTCCAAAATGTGCTACAAATTTATGACACACTTAAACTGAGGAATGAAGATGCTTTGGAAAATAAGGTACCGTATTCAATATTGACAATTATTATATAAACAACAGAGGGTTCAAATCTGACAGATTTTTTTTTTCTATCTACTGTAAATGCTGAAATTTTTGTGGTACATTAATTTCCATGTATTTTACGCTACTTTTGGCGGGCCCAAATTCTAAAACCCGCGAAAATATGTTTCACAATCTTCTCTGCACATTTTGAGCAGGTTGACAATTGCACAACACGAATTCAAACACGTGCAAATATATTTTTGAGCTACTCAGTGCAAAAAATTAATCACATGAAAATATTGATGTTTACAGTACCTTGCAAAACACTAACAAGTTATTACAGATATTATGATAAAATGATGTGGACATAGCATCAAATTGAAGAAATGTGTATTCCGGGATTCCCTGGGTTAAAGTATTTATTGGGGAGTAACAAAGTCACTCATAATGCATTTTGGGATAGCTTGAAATGAGCATTCTCTTCCTTCCACTGTCTCTAGGAGCATTTCTCAAGTCACTTCTGGGCCCTGTTTCATAGAAGATGTTAGGACAGCAACTCTTGCTAGAATAGCAATTTCCCATGGCAACAGCCAGTCAGGAGGCTGGATTCTTGTGGTTGCCATGACAACTGCCTTTTCAGCAAGAGTTGCTACATATGTATCATAGCAACTTTTTGTGAAATGGGGCCCTGGTGTAGAATTATGGCTTCCAAACTACTTTCACAGAGATATAGACAGTTGATAAACGCGAAGCTGTTTTGATTATGGGGTTAGAGATGCTTTTCTGAAAGGTGTAAAAAAGTGTGAACGCAAAAGTGTGTGAGTCAAAATGGCATTTTTGTGGAGATGATAAACGTACAGTTGTTTTGAAACATGTTTATAGCTCGGACCTGCCCGCGCCAACCACTTCCAACTACACATCGCCGCTCCTCGGGTCAAACTGCGCAATGGATCCGTGCAGAGACAAGGCTGTCCTCTCAACTCATAGTAGAGATGATAAACACAACAACTTGAGAAATATGATAAAAGGCCTTTACCAAACGCGTTTTGATAGTGGGTATTGAAAGGTGTTTCACATATATGGGAAAGATGATGACCACAGTCTTTAATAGTCACAATACATATTTCATTGCCATGCGAACAAAGATATTTGAAACAATAAAAAGCAGCAAAATATCTTGACGGGCAATGATGCAAAGAATGGGAGTGGTTGAGGAGACACCTGGTACAAGATGTACACTCACCTGGAAAACAGGAAAGAAAGAGAGAGAGGAGGAAAGGTAGGAGGAGGATGAGGAGGAAGAGGAGGAGGGGTGGGGGAGAGAGAGAGAATAGGTCTGCGTTTTGGGAGCGGATTATTGGCGAGATGACTGCTAAGGAGATTCACACGATGAGTTCCATAAGAGGATTGGAGACCCACCAGCCCCTCTCCAAAAAGACCCCGACAACGCTCGCGCGAGACCTGGCAACAATGGTCGGGAGAGCTAATTCAGGATGGTGACGATACAGTTCAACTTGAGATGTATGTTGCGACACACTCTCCCTTCACCCCCTCCCCCTCCACAACAATAATCGCGCTAAAGTCTTTGATGGGCTTATATGCTATACTGCTCCATCATATCACTTCAAACATAGCGGGAATATATTTCATATATTCTATGGAAGATGAAGTGAAAAAGAAATGCGAGAGACCTTGCCCCCCTAGAGAGAAAGATAGAAACAATATACATACTGTAGCAAAACAGCAAGATTCCAAGAGTATTTCTTTCAGACATTTTCTAAAAAGACACATGATACACTATCTAGCTCTGTAAATTCTGTAATTCTGTAAATTTTCCTACTTTTCAAAATGACACTAATTTGTATGATGTGTAAGTCTGAGTCAGCCTTACGGCATTTTAAGCAATATATACCCTTTATACAGCCCTTTATACAAACTAAGTGGCAGATAAAACAAAACAACAAGGACTTGTGTTTGATATACGGATCTTCAATAAATTATTCAAGATGTGGCCTAATAAAGCACAGGAGGAAGGCGTAAATACAACCCTTCATTCCCTTCCCCCCCCCCCCCCCCAACATGCTCACCATGCAGTATAAGGTGCAGAAGGTCACTAATGCTCTTGCTGGTCATGCTATGCAAGAAAATAAGTTTAAAGCTCCATGTTTCTTACACACTCATCTGGCAATACAATGTACTTTTTTTCTGCATACCCCTCCCCCAAAAGAAACAAATAAACATATTAAACAAACAATTGCTCCCATAAAATATCTGCACGCTAAGCCAAACATAAATTCTACTCACAAACATAACCATAACCCTAATTCTAATCCTCTCATCAAACTGAACCTAAAACTCTAGATCACAACCCTATAACCCTAGCCCTAAAGTCCCTGGAGAAAATAAAACCAGAGCAATTGTCACAAAGGGCAATTGTTGTGTCACTGTGTATGTCACACTTCAATTCACCAATACTTGAAAATCACTCATCTATTCATATACTGTAAATCAAGGAATGTTCGTGTGCATTTTAATTTCGCGAATTTCAAGGGAGCCAAGATTCGCGAAATGAAAATGCACATGAAGGTTCTTGTCTACACATTACGCACTGAATGTTTTCAAATAGAGGCAACTCGCGAAAATTTCATGCTGCGAAGAAGACCATCGGCTCCAATTCGCGAAAATTTCATGCCGCGAAAATATTGTGTTTTACAGTACCAGTAGAAGCTGCAGGCTTGTAACTATACTATCGGGAATGCAACAAGGTTCTTCCTCCGTAATGAATCCATGTCTATCATCGCAAATATTCTTCCATTCTGTAGGAATGCTCGGGCGAAAGACAGAAGATGGTGATGCATAATTTCCTGTCAAAACACGGTGTACATCTCCCGTGGGATTTTTTTATACAATGTAATTATAAAGAAGTCATCCCTAGAACTATTCTCCCAAAGAGAAAGAGAAAGAGTGAAAGAGGTACAAACTTGATGCCTAAATGTAATCAGGGTATTATGTAATATGCCAATGGCAAGTTCATCGTCTACATTTCGGATGACAAACACTGTTTCCTGTTCTTATTCGTGCGACCTTGAAGCCCGCATTCCTGTGCACCCTCACAAATCCAACGTGTTACTGACCGGGAAAAAAAAGAAGAAAAGATAGCTCTCTCTCTGTCACACAGACCGAGGCACAAAAAAAGACATCAAGTATGTATCTTGGGGGAATCGTACATATGTGTATGTGATGACAAGTGAAGTGTCTTAATCCCCCTGGTTGTTTGTTGCTCTGTTTTTTTGTGTGTGACCCATTACTTCTCTTTTCTCAGCCTGTGCTTTGACAAGATCCACCAGATACACAGGTACTTTCCCCCCTCTCTCGACTCACACCGTGTCCCCTCCGGCAGCGGTGACGCACTCGCAGTGTCAAAATGCGAGTCGGATGCGAACCAAGAAGAAACTGGATTAAATGCCATCCTCTGCAGGAAGTGTGTGGAAAGAAGAAATAAAAAAAAAAAAAAACAAGCTTAAGAGATCTATTAGCTCTTTAGCCTAACCACATAGCTATCAGTCTATCCTCCCTTCTTTCTCCCCCACCCCCCCACCCCCCCCCCCCCCCGCCCCACCTTCACTTTCTCTCTTCTCCCTTTTCCCATGAACAAATTAGCAGCGTCGGTAACAGCCATTGCGTGATCCCGCGAACAGAAATATCCCAGGAGCAGGAAGGAAGCGCAGGCTTTTTTTTTTCTGCTTCTTCTTCGGCAGCGCTAATCCCGCTGTGATTGGGCTTAAAGTCAATTCTTCCTGGAGAAGCTTCTGGCAAAAACAAAAAGCAAAACAAAAAACGAGAAAGCGGCATAATAAGCGTTCGTCGTTATACACGTTTCTGAACTAAAATCTCATCGCAGCCGCGGACGCTGCCAACGAGGTGATTGGGCAGCGCTGCTCTTTCCGTCTTGGCGTGTGCGCTGGCTGAATCAGGGCGCTGGGGGAATTCTGTGACACAGAGCTCATGGTTTATCGATATCGTACAAGAAACTGCCATCTTTCGTGAGGTTTGGTAATATCTGTTCCTGCTGCTGCTGCTGCTGTTGCTTCTTGCAATTGTTGTTTTCACAAATGTACAAATTGATTTGCAGTGCAGGGAATCGAGTTTGATCCTATGAAGCACTGCAGACAGCCTTGGAGAGGGCCTGCCTCCAGACGACTAGGGAAGTTCACTATCTTGATCGCGCAGTGAGAAGTCTAATCCTGTCCACCCACACGAACAATGCATTTTATTAACTAAGCAGTTCCCCAAAACCAAATTTATGAGGTTTAGTGCTGTATTTCATTTATCATTTAAAAAAAAAAATAATGATAGGGTGCTACATAACTTTCTTTTATCACTTGCCAGGTTGGGCAGGTAGCTTTTTAAATTGTTGCAGAACACTTGCCTGAACATGAATTTTACTTGCCCAAAAAGAAAGCAAAACAACAAAAAAAAGAAAATAATAAAAAAAATTCACTTGTAAGTCTAGGGTTTAATAAGATAATAATTTGAATAAACAGCACACGTTGATTCTCATGCTTAAAACACACTGGAGTAGCAATCTTGGTTCGATTGAGTGTTGGCATTGCATTGCATTGCATTGGGGCTTCTGTACGCAAGTGTCGGAAAGTTGATGAAATGAATTCATAGTGTATTGCATTTAAACAGTCATTATCTTTGGGCCTCATGGATGATTTAATGTGTTTGTAGGGGGAAGTAAAAAAAAAACAAGAAAAAAGTGGCTTCCAAACTTTTTACTTGCCTAGTTCGGGCTTGCAAGCTTTTTTTTCTCATTGTTCCAAAACATTGGTCTGAATTTGATTTTCACTTGCTCCAGGCAATGGAGCAAATGAGATAATGGAGAAACTATTTATGAAATATTAAAGAGCATACAACTCTTAAAGGAATTCAAAGCTTATTCTCTGAAAATCAGCTTTGAAATGGCTGAGATATCCAGAAACAAAGAGGTTCTAATAAAACATGAGAAAGACCTTTTCTTATGACCACTTTGTTTTACGATATCTCAGCCATTTCAAAACCAATTTTCATCAAATAAACTTTAAATACCTCTTAGAATTGTATGCTTTTTCACATTTCATAAGCTCTAGGTTTTGTTTCTAATCACCCCCCCCCCAAAAAAAGTTAAAATCTGAATCCCTCATCTAAACCAAAACTACACCAGCCTTTAAAAGTCATTGTTGATGTTTGTTTTTCCACATGACAATAATTTGACAAGAAGAGTACATCTTTCTCTCATTGATTTCATAAGTCATGTCAAAGAAGGGACATTTAGTGAGGGTTTGTATGAGACCATGCTTCTCAAAACCAACAATAAGTTGCACCCCTTGATTTTACATGAGGACTCCAAAAAGGTAAAATGGGTCAACCGAGTCAATCTTGAGTTTTTCATATTTTCTGAAAGAGCTATCCTTCTTCTACATTATCATTTAGTTTGGGATCATAAAATGAATGGGAAAGTGTGTTTTCACCACTTTTTCTACTACCCTTTTTTTTTTTTTTGGAGGGGGGAGGGAGTAGAATGATCAGGTATAGAGGGCTCTTTTCATTTCTTGAAATCCTTTACACACTCTTCACTTTCAAGTCTAATAACTTTTGAACGGATAACGCTACTGCTTTGAAAGTTGGCATTAATCATGGACAGAATGAATTGAAAGAACAAGCTCAATTTCAGCTTAATCTGATAATACCTTCATTGTTGTTGTTCCGGTGGTTTACATCCTGTGTTTTGTCCCTTTCGTCGCACAGCTAGCATGGCTTGGTAATAAAAGATAATTAAGCGCTTGAATACACCCTGTACTTCACAGCCTCTTTTCTCAGCTCACACTTTTCCAGAGTGTGTGCTTTCTTTCTAGTATTTAGATAGGAATAGGGGAGTCCATTCAAATTAAGTTATACATCATTTTAAAGCTGAGTCTGCTTTTTCAGAATCTTAACTACATTGTAAAAATCCATATCTGGCCACTTTTTGGTTGGTTTTATGATGCAGAGTCACACAACAGTTCAATGGGAAATACTAACATTATTACCGTAAAGTTCCGTGTATAAGACGCACTATTTTTTCGTCGGAAAACGTTGAAAATCGGGGGTGCGTCGTATACACGGGTACAGTCGAATCACGGAAAAAAATCCGTCATGTACACCCAATTTTATAAGGCCAACTTGGGGCCATGTATGCCCATCGACGTTTGGAAGGTAAGCAATCACTAAGACTTACGGATAAGAGAGCGATCTTTCAATCTGGACACACACAAAAGCTGCAAATACGAGATAAACTTACATAGGCCTTGTGCAGTAACGATGTATCAATCTGGCCATAGAAAACAGCTGTAACAGCACTGCTGTATGCTACCGATGTCAGTCTACCAAGCTACCAACAGCCAACCTAGTAGCTGGAATACGCGATGTACAGGTATCATTACTAAATTACCGATACCGTAAAACTTATCAATGTACTAGTATCAATATGGCCATAGACAAAAGCTGTAAAATACGGAGTACATATGTAGGATCGACACTATGTCACCGTAAATATGAACGATGTGTGAAGCATGCATGCATATCCATGTCGTTCGTTTGCTCTTCATTTCACGAGTGCGAGGCCAGCTAGGATAGCATAGCTACACACACTGTAGCACTATGCTAGCTAGCTAGCAAGCCTTTGGCAAAGGCAGTAGCTGCAGAGAGGCTTTTGCAATGGACTCGAGTGCACACAGCGATCGGATCGAAGCGCGCTTGCCCGTTGCGCGCTGTGTGTGCAAGTCCATTGCTCTCTGTGTGCGTGTGCTGAAATTATAGCGAGCTGCCTTTTGCAAAAGGCTAGCACTGTGCATACAAGCATGGTACAAGAGACACACATGTTACTGGTAACAGTGCATGAGTGTAATTACCGTACGCACCGTACGTCTTGCCGTATGATCCCTCTGCTACACTCGTTGATGTTTTTCTTATTTTTCGTAATGAACCTTCCAGTCTGACATGCGTCAATATGTGAGACACCCTCTGCTATGTATGACAGCAAAGATCGTACTGTACACTCAATAGTACGATATGCATGACACATGTACCACGATTGAAAGGCGAAACAGTAGCAAGTGAGTACCGAGACAAGTCTCGCATTTTGCGTCTTCCATATTTTGTTGATGTCCGATGAATACCGTTAAAAGAAAATTTAAAAGGAAACGAAAAATAGCTGCATTCTAGGAAAATTTTGAGCTGAAATAATATGTATGACACACGCAATATTTGCGTGGACATTTTTGTGGTTTTGTTTTGTTTTTTTAATTTTAGGTCCGAAATTAGGGGTGCGTCTTATACACAGGTGCGTCTTATACACGGAACTTTACGGTAGTTATAATCACCACTGCCAATATATGTGACTGCCACTAATATCACTGTATTGGGAAAACATGGGAAAACTTTTGAACTGCTTTGTTTTTTACTCATTTTGGTTTCATTTTGATAAAACAATGATTTAACTTCCTTTTGATCAGGGGGGTGTTTCATCAACGTTTGTCAGCGCTGACAACTTGAATCACCATAGTAACAGTCAGTGACCAGAGCATCTCAGCCAATCAAAACCAAGGATTTTGCTGAAATTGTCAGCGCTGACAAACGTTGATGAAACACCCCCCAGATTTTACTCTATTTAACAATGTCAGTTTGAGCACGGTGTGAAACAGAACTTTCAAGTAGCAAGTTCTATGGCTTATCTGCTTGAGAGAATTGAGCTCCTCAGTTTTGCACAATCACTGTTGCCTTTTGATATTGCATTGCAATACAGGATGACACAACATTTGTTCCTGCAACAATTGCTACGGTCTTATTTTCACCAAGGACTTTAGGGACAGTGTTAGGGTTGTGATAGGGTTTTACAGGAGGTTCAGTTTGAGGTGAGGATTAGGATCACAGTTAAGGTTACTGTATGTTTGTGGGTAGAATTTATGTTTGGCTTAGCATTCAGATATTTCATTGGAGCAATTATAAGAGAAGCAAATGTCATGGAACCAAAGAACCATGTCCATTATAAAGATTCCAAGTGGTTCATAATGGATTAGGGTTAGGGTTTAGGGTTGTGACAGGGGTATAGATTTACCTTGATGTGAGGATTAGGATTAGGGTTGGGGTTATGTTTGTGAGTAGACTTTATGCTTAGCTTTAATCGCGTGTAGATATTTCACAGGAGCAATTGCCACAGGAGCAAATGTCATGGAACCACATTACAGACCTCTTTGGCTGCTTTATATGGCAAAAAGGTGTCACGGAAATCTTTTTTTTTTTCAAATTACTAGTACCTCACACTATTCCTCGATTTCTAAACGACCCCTCAATACTTCCTAATCACTTTTTAATTATCACTCAGTGTCAAAACTGTCCAATTATGATAAAATGACAGTGCTAGGATTACGTATGGAGATATTCTGTCAGTTGTTTTTGTTCAAATATTTTCATCTGTTAATCCACACATTTTCACAAGTGTTCAACCCACAGCACTTCATTTGTTTCTGCTTTATAATACTACAATGTATTATCAATTTTCTTCAAACACTGTCTGTGAACCACACTGCATGTTTTGACAATATTTTTTCCCTCTTTTGGCAATTACACGCATTTTGTTAATTATGATGTCGTTGTTTATTCATTTTTAGTTCTTTGCTGTGCAGAGATATGGCTTCAAAAAAAAAAAAAAAACAATTAAAGAAAGAAGCCAGAAACTGTTCACTCCCTGATCTTTTAATTGGCACTTATCATCCTCATCATCATGGTCAGATGAATTAGTCTGGAGTGAAACCTTGAAAAGACTTGCGCTACATGCATCAAATGGAAATCCCATGAACCCCACTATCTACAATTTTGTACATAGCACTTGCCAATTAGTATTATGATCATCAGAGTGAAATACACACACAAAAAAAAGGCATCATATGAACAGAATGGTAAAAATACTATATTTTGAATTTATGCAAACTTACTGTATTATACAATGTACTTTAAAGAAAAGTGGTACTGAATTTCAAAGTTTCACTTGTTTTGAAAGTACAAACAGCAAAATAGTGACTTCCCCAACAATTATACCTGTACAAGTGTATAGTACATGCAAATTAAATAGTAATAAAGGCTTCATCTCGCAAGGGTGCTGTTCTTCAGACTTTCCCTTTTGATTGACAAGCTATTGGTTACAAATCCATCTTCATGTACAGTAAGAAAGTTTTGACTGTTCACAAAAAAATTACGGTTGTTACTTTTGTTTCTTACAGTCAATAAAACATGCAAAACTTTCCTTTTTGAAATGGAGTAAACACAGAATAATTTCTCACATCATACTAAGAACTTGTGATTTTCATAAACTTAGCAAATGTAGACTTTGAGAGTCCTGAAAGGCTTGTAGGTTGCTAGATTCCGGGTCATAAACATGACTTCCACAAACATTTTCATCTCTTTAATGATCAACGAGATTAGTTGTGAGATGATGACAGTGTCACTTCTAATCTAATTTGCATTTAAAGTGGTTAAAACAGACTTCGCTATTTCATGAAATGACAAGAAACTTCCATTCTGCCACTTCCTCAATTTATATCCGCTCGAAATGAAACTTCAGATATTACTCTGTCTGTTTGATCTCTCTCAAGGCCCATTCACACTTAGGAGTTAGATCGGTTTTTCTGCTGTACCAATGCAAAAACGAGATCTACTCTATTCGCTCCCGTTCGCGCATGGCAAATTCAAATCACTCAGCTGCAAATTAAATGCTTTGAATCTCTATACTGCCCTTGCCTAAACGATGACCGGAGCATGCCCCTGGACACCGGAGTGCTAGCGAGTTGCATTATGGGATTTGATACAATTCGTCTTCAGCCTGCTGTTCGCACATATGTCACTCTGGGTAAATCACAACGAGTTACACACACAACACACTCACAAGATACACAAGAATGTACAGTGTAGCTGGACCAATTTTCACATCATGATGCGAATTGCAAAAATCAAAATATTTCATTTGTGTCCATGAAAAAAAAAAAATGAACCGTTTTTGCATTACATATACTGATTCTCAAAAAACCAGTTATTTCAGGTATGTGTCAGCAAAACTTCTATGTATGACAGTCAACTTGAACATGGAAGGGTATTTTCTATCTTCTAGGTGGAAAATGCTCAATGACCCCCATTCCTTTGTTAGAACAGGGAGGTGCTATTAGCACCTCCCTGGTTAGAAGCACTTCACAATACTTGCCACTTCCCAGCGACTACAACTTCCACTGCCATGGAGGGCACCATAGCAATAAGATACCAAGGACCAAGTCAACTGTAAATGTTGTAATTTGTACAGTTGTCATGAAAAATATGATTCATTATAAAAAATAGTACACTGTAGTTTGCAATCAAGGGTATTTTTTAATATAACTGTGCTTGAATCAAAAGATGGAAACGAGAAGACAGACTTTTTTTGGGGTGGGGTGGAGTAAAGGGGGGGGGGGGCTAGGAACAATAGAGAGAGACAGGAAAGTACTCGTAGGCAGTGTTACTCAGTGAATTGGTTTGTCAAGATGCATTCTTTCACCTGTGTCTTTCATGGCGAGCCGCTTCATGGGTGGGGGATCCCCCTTCCCGGAGGCTGCGGCTGACAGCGGTGGTGGTGAGACGGACTCTGCCCCTTCCCGTCTCTGCTGCGGGCTAGACTGCTTTCGCTTCCGGCTGTGCGACGACGCTAGGTTGTTGTCTCCGCTCGACGGCCCGTGAGGAGGCGAGGACGGCGTCGCCACGGCGGCGTTGAAGTCGCCCTCACTGGACGTCGACGGTTCAGTCCCTTCCTCAGCTTCCTCTGGTGCGGTACTCCCGTAAACCTGGAGATGCTGGGGGGAGGGGAGAAAAAAAATATGGAAGGATGAGTTTGTGGTAAAGGGGAACATTACGAAAAGAAATGAAAATAATTTCAGAATGTGTAGGATGAAATGAAAGCTATGAATCTGAAACAAATTTATAAAAATACATAAGTTGAAACTTATTTGTGAAAAATGCTAGTACACGTAGGAATTCATTTGTGAGAATGCTATACTTCTGATAATGATTGTGCAATTAAGGTGTGTAACACATACCATGAGGCAGGATTGAGAACTTTATTGCAAACACACGCACAGACATACATCTATAAGTGTACAACATGTAAGAAGTTCAAATTTGCCTTTAAAAAGTTAAATTGTTTATTTCCAAAGTCTTGGATGATATTCATAGATCCTCAATGAGGTCCTTGTCAAAATACATTTTGTACCTCCGTTGTCGAAATCTCAAAAACAAAAACAAAAATATTTCCTTCGAACCAATGCAAGTGTGAGTACATCGTACCACACTGTGCTGAGTGATTCACAAGCGAAGTCACACATCACCGTGGTAACCAGGAGAGCTACAGCTGTACAATGTGTACACCATAACACAAACAGGTGTACAGCTGTTGGGTGCTGTCATCATGAAAACTTTTAGCCTGCACTATATGTTTATAACGACATGTAAGACTTTGAATACTGGTACAATATGTCCAATGAATCTCTTACTCCAGATTAGCACCTCTTGGGCAGGCCTGTGAAATATCCAACTACTACTGTATGCACTGACTTGTACAGGATACCATTACAGTACAACCAAACTAGAAGTAAACGCATACAGAAGCTTGTTACCTCCACCAAGGAAGGAGGAGGTTAAGTGATCATCGGTGTTGGTTTGTCTGTTTGCAAAATAACTCAAAGATGTTGTGAACAGATTTGGATGAAACTTGCAGGAAAAGTTGATGACAGAAGGAAGAGATGATTCAGTTTTGGTAGTGATCCAGGAAATCTTATGGATTTTGGATGAATTTTTAAATATTTTTTGCAGATAGGGTCAATGAACTTGGGAGTTCAAGCTGCACGTAATTGAGGTATGTATGCGCTCTAAAGCGCGTATTCTGCTCGGTCGAGGCGGCGCGTAGCTGAAGTCGATGACATTTAAACAAAAGGCCTCGTTTATTGGGAAATTGGGCGATTTTCAGCACGCGTGTACTAGGTGTAAATTAGTTGCTTTGCAGAGGTCTGTGCTCTACGAGTGCTTTTCTAATTCATGAAGCAAGCATTTTCAATACTACAAATGGTGTGAGGGTGTACAATGTAAATAGTACAAATGATACAGCAGAGCTCATAGTTTGATGTTCTCAGAAAAATTAAAACTCTACAATGTCTACATGTACACTCCTTTAAAAAGAAAAAAAAATGTTTAAAATGTGCAGGATTTAGAAGGGGAGCTTTGATCTCAACATGCCTTCCATGTTCTGCTTTTGCTCTTGATGTACTGCTTTTCAGAGAACCTCAAAGTACATGAGTGGATAAAAACCCTGGAACTGAGAGCTTTACAATTTACTAGTCATATTTCCTTGAATCTTCAAATGTGCACTCTTACATCGTGTACATACATGTGTACTCTACTACAGGTTGTGTAATGGCTTTTTGTGTTAAGGGTTAAAACGACATTTGGAACTTGATATTTCAAAGAAAGACTGATAAAGTGAAAGGATACGGTAAAATCAAATAGCACTTCAAGTACAACTTTGTGCCATGTTTTCTCTTAGAGTTTCATTCTGGTGTCCTAGTCAAGTTGGGATTTCCATGAACAAATTACATATTAATTAATGTGCTCATTAATTGTTTGCACAATGTACATTTGTATTATATAATTGTGTACATTGTGTACCTCATAATGGTTATCTAGTGTAAGAGCACTGACAATTTATATGTATACACCTACTGGTACACTTTGACATTGACATTGTCTGTACGTTTACTCTGTATAATTCACATCCAACTGTGAGCAAGGTAGAAATTATCTCAGTTTAAAGACTCCATGACAGACACGCAAATCAATATTTTGTTTTCTTAATCTCGATACTTTGCTTGTACATGCAGCGCAACAATAAATTTAATTAGCGGGTATCAAAATGATCAAAACTAATTTACTTGTTCTGTTTGATCTGACACAGACATGAAAGAGTAGATGTTTAATTCTTTTCATGACTGTATTGTCAGCAGGCAACTTTACAATGTACATAATGTACATTGTAACTTTACAAAATGAGACAATTTCTGTCCAGAGGTTGTACACTGTATCTTCCATAACTTAGAAATGTGCAATTTGTGATTATAAATAAAACGTTTGACACTGGCGCTCTTGATTTTTGTTGATCTGTCCATTAGTAATTCATAAATGGTGTTAAGTTTTAATAGTGGAATCTCACAACTTGTCAATTGCGCAAGTCATATTACCTTAAAAAATCAAAGCATGACGTGCTTCATCAGCTGATGGGTGATTGCAGTTATTGTATACTGTATGGTGAATAATTAAACAACTGGTATGCGTACTGCAAGAAATTTCCTTCCATACAAAGCACAAGAAGAATTGAAAATGAAAGGAAACTTACGTAAACAAAAACAAAAAGAAAAAAACTCATTCCTCAGATGCCAAATGTGTGTTGAAATGACAAAATTTGCTATTCTCTCTCTTTTTTAAGAAATAAGTTTATAAAAGTACATTAGTTGGGATTCATATTCTTTTAGCCCCTTGCTGTTTTTTTTTTTTTTTGCTTTTTTTTGCTTTTTTTTAGAGGGGGGGGGGGGTTGACATTATTAGGTCTAACCCTGCTAATATTGACTATTGGGTTTCTTTTAAGAGTACAAACTAACTGCAACTCTGCTACGTTGTACCTGTAGTCTAGAAAAGGCTGCCCTGTTCATGGAATTTATTGACTTTTCTTTGCTAACATAATGGAATAGCCTCATAAAAAGATGAAATGCCAAAATTAGCAAAGAGAATATAACATCCTCAAAGAATTTGCAGAATTTTGCAATTTCCATTCATACAGACATACGTCTTGTATCTAAGGTAAAATCATAACAATAAAGTATGCATTATGGCTAAAGTCTAATGCTTCAAAACTCTTGAACCTTTTGGCAGAAAAACCAACTTCCATCTTTGCCACAAGTGAGGTTGCGAGGTATCACAAACAAATTGTGAACAATAAAAGAAAGTATTTAAATGTTTGTTTGTTCTTACACTGCTAGTGCAAGAATGCAATCAAGAAAGAAAACAGATACAATATTAGGAATGAGCAACTGACTGATTATACCACCCAACAAATTATCAAAATGCATTTGTTTAAATAACAAGTACAATAAAAATTTTAACAATGATCATGCTTTGTTTTAAATACACATACACTTGTAAGCCTAAGAGTAAGATTTGTTGTTGTTTTTTAATAGAGCAGAATAGGTTGGTTTTGTTGGTACCATCTCAATTACATAGCTAAAAGGCCTGCATGTTATGTAGTTTGAGGCAATGTACTGGGGTTTGCAAAGTCTGATACAAAATGTATTTGCTCAATGTTGTACAGACAAGTTGTATGCAAAGTGTGTATAAAAGGCCTTCACTTATTGTTTATTTCCACAGTATCATTCAGCCTCATGCATATAAAAATATGATAATAAATGTGTACCGGTACTGACAAAACAAATAATACCAGTAATAATATAACCCACTTCTATGTGAATTGTAGCAAATGTTCGATTCATAGTTCAGATTTATTTCGGCATTCAGCAAACGGAATATGATATACAGGACCCTATTATCGTGCTTTAAAGTCACAGGAAAATCTGTTGATTGAAAAAAAAAACACAACAAAATTACAAGGAATTAAAAAAAAATAATAATAAGCCAAGTGTGACTGTCTGTGAGTATACAACTACTAGGTTCTAGTCTAGAGGGGACTAGAATGCGATATCTTTTGAACCTTCAAAAAATTAAATAAACCACACATCAGTATTTAAAAATCCATCTACAGAACAAGAGCCAGCATAGATTCTAACTGTGTTAACTACTAGACATCATTTACCGTACCTACAGAACCCTCTATAGACCCTAGGTTTTACACAAGCTGGAGTAAAGTTTAATTGACTTGTGCTACACATTGGTAATCAGACTAATTTCTGCACAATAAGAGCATTTAAACATTATGAACACTATAACATATGTATTCTAAACCCTTTGGTATTCTACCAAGAGGTGTGAGAAGGCAATTTTAAATAGTGTACACTCTGAAGCATGATTTTGCATTGATCCTCGTCACTGCACAGGGCACACTTGCACTGCCACAACAAGCTGCCCTACGAGTGGCGTAGGCTGAAGCAGGCGAATAAGCATCCACCGTGACTGCGCACCACACCACCGGGAGTTCCGGCGGAATGAGCAGCCAGTGATACGATAGGGAGGTACAGCTCCAGAACTGAATCGAGGAAATACATTCCCTGCAAGACACTATTCACGATACAAAAGAGGGATTTTTCGATATATTTCCGTAAGATAATGATTCTTTGTGTAGATGAGATCATCACATCTCTTAAAAATCCCGCAACGTTAGATGATTTTGTTTTGCAAATACGTCATGTTTTTATTTACCTGCGTACGGCTGAAACTCGTATCTGTATTCGCGGCCACCCATGCTTCCGCGAGATCTTGCACAGTTTGCTGCAGATCCATTGCATTAGGCTTAGCTGTCCGGCAAGATTATCGGAAACATGCAAAATCTACACCAAGTTTGCACTTGAAAATCTTCCGATGTGTAACTCCGAAAGAGCTCGAATGGTCGATGAAAGTTGGAGTTCGCTGCAAGTCGACCGCTGTTTGTGTCAAAATGACGCAAACGGCGAATTTGCCGCTTCTATTTCTGTCGCTCGACGAGTGAATCTCGGGCTTTGTTCGGCGATCAGCTTAGCTAAAGGTCGCGGGGATTATGGATTAACGCATAGTTCAGTGAATGCAAATGCGCGAGTGAATATAGTTCTTCCCGTAACATTTCCTTGTTTGCGTAATAGATGGTAACTGGGCGAGTTATTTCAGGTAGATGACCCTTCGATACATGAAATCTCATTTACATGTGACTATCGTGATGTTAGATCAAGAAAGAGTCAGGCAGCATCAGGAGCAATATGTGGGAGATATGTTATGATATTTATACTACACGGGTTCGCACAATTCATCCCTCACACACACGAAGCTCAGCTGCAGAGCCAGCAGCGCGGAGATTGTTGATGCAGTGCTTGGGAAGGTACTTTTCGCTGCTCCTCCTCTCTGTTCCTCTCGTGTATATAGCTTTGCGTTAGTACTTATAGATTGGAAAAGCGAAAAGGGATTATCTTAAGCTTTATTTCCTGTGTGTCCATTTTACACCTAGTTTTTTTTTTCAAGGAAAATATCATCGACGATTATTGGTGATGATATATGCATGTAAAATCTGAAAAAAACGTCGAATATAAAGAGATGTCGTCAATAATCTTTTTAACGTTTGCGAACGAGGTTACTATAAACTAAAGATGGCGACTGTCGTGTTGGCTAGAATTATCGCCGCAGTCTCACTATTTCAACTCGTTTCTTGTGGGGGAAATCACTTCAAAGATGGAGACGAGGTATGATAGACAGTGAGCGTGCCCACTGTTTATTTGGGCAATGGTATTTTCTCGTACAATTATTCAATATTAAGATAAGATATACGATATAGATAGTTGTAGAAACTCGGGATAGTTAGAGAAGGAACGGGCCCCCTGATCGATCCCCGCTGCTGGCGCTGGCTCTGACGTTAGCTAGCTGTGCGCTGACCGGTGCGGATGCGGGTGCCCGCGGTAACCCTGTTCTCTACACATAGAAACTGCTGCATTGGTCAAAGGGACCACGTCAAAAGTATCACGTCATGACAATCAAGTGGGTGGAGAAACTGTCTGCAGAATGAAACGGAACACTACGCTATCGCTAAGATGGCGTCTGTCTGTATGAACTCTAGTCAGATCTATACCTATAGATTCTAGGTTAAGGTTAGACCCTATTTATTAGAATATGGGTAGCAAGATCAGAATCCTGCAATCTCACAGTGAGCTGAGTCACATTGCCGTATTTAATTGGACATTGTCATTGCATGCATTGGCCATTGGCATTGCGCTATTTCATTGGTCAAGAACTGTGAACTGTTTAGTGTGTGTGGATTTTCTAACCGTTAGACCCAACTACTGAACACTGCCTCATGTAACAGTCACAGTGCAGTGGTCACATAAACATCTTATCGCACACTTAATGTAACAAGAGTAGAAATCTATGCGCGCTTGTAACAAAGGTTTACGCACTAAAATAAGCAAGCGTTATTTCGCACTTGGTATGAGATGCCTAGCTAGAGACAATAGAGTAAAACCTCCAATTTTCGGACACTTAGGGCCTAAGCTTTTTTGCAATATTTGTTCAACTCAAATAATACTCCACAAAATTATATCCATAACAATGTATGTTAAATATATCAACCTAATTTTTCCCAATATTGATTTTGTTAAACAGATCATAAAATTTCACAAAATCCCCAAATATTATGACCATGTCAATTTCCCAAAATTTGGACAGCGTCTCCAAAATTCGGACATGTGCGCAATGTCAGTACGCATACAAGGCCGCTGAAAAATCCGCGCGCGCCATACCTTGTTGGCGCAAGGTTGCATCGGGGATGTTGCGGCGCCCGTTCGTGTCCGAATTTGGGGACTCTGCACTTGCATTCAGCCCCTGTACATTTATTCACTGCATCGGCATGTACGGAGATTTTGTTTTTCTTTGTGTTTTTGAGGATACCATCACACTGAACTTGTGATAAACGAAACATCTCGCAACAGAACGGCGTAATTTTTCAATTTTTAGCGCTTTTTCGGCGACCCCGATTCTTTACATCACGCGCGCTTTGGAAAAGTTGCGGCGATTCCGCGTTTTTAACGGCAAAATTTTGGATTTTAGAAGGATTTTTGGAGGTGACTCAGGCATTTTCCTGTGGTGAACGAGTCCAGTTTGCGGCACCCCTAGGAATATCTAACCATATCTTCAAAAGTAGAAGGGTATTTTTTTTCTAAATTGTTTTATTTGAAGAGCAACTGAAGAGCTTTCTTTTGATACCAAAATTATGAAATAACTCGGATGATGGCCTTCATAATTCTAATTTCAACCGTGTCGTGCTGTTTTTTAAAAAGTATGACTTTCTTAACAAAACATTAAGATTTTGTTCTGTTGCTAGGCAACCACCATCTCATTCCATATTTGTATCTTTACACAAAATCTTGATATCAAAAGAGACCTGGCATGGTAAGGATTCCTGCTGTGACTGTGTTAAATATTCTAAAATTCATTTCCTTTGTCAGAAAAGATCAGATCTAGGGGTATCTAGAACTAGACCCTAGACATTACATGAAATTTAATTTTAGATTGTCACACTAGATTCTACTCACTAACGTTAGATCTAATGTGGTTAGGCCCTCTTGTGTTCTAATCCTCTAAAATCAAAATTATGTGAATCAAGAGCATAATGTGTGTTACCAGGAAAAGAGTCCCAAGCAGTCTGTATCATAACATTCTATCGTATTCTTGGCACTACCCTTGAAGAGTCTACATGTAACTTTGTTAAGCAAATGAAGTAGGTTTTACCTTGGTATCAATATTGTAGTAATGGGTAAAACTTACCATACTCGGTTCATTCAAAGAAAGGGCAGAGCACCTTAAGTCAGAACTCGGCACTAATGAGTACTGTAAAAGTGGATATTTTTGCGTGACTAATTTTTTGCACTTGGCCGGGTAAGAAGAGTTTCGCATGTTGTTAATTCCGCGGAATCAAGACATCATGCACGAGAACATATGGCAAGCAAAAATATTCGCATTCTTTTATTTTCGCGCTAGTTTCTGGTTGCGCAAAATTGCGCGGAAATTTTAACACCGCGAAAATTTCCACTTTTACAGTAGTTTGGTCTTTGGTATCTGGACCCTCCAGATCACATAAATCACATAAATTTGAACCAAATCATACAGCTCCGGGTTGTGGTATACATTTAGGCCTACATGTGTACCTTTTCTTGCCTTTGACAGCCCCGTTTTCATGTCGTTATATACAACGTGTAGATGGCTAGGTGGTAGGCCTGTTTTTCCATTTCTGCTTTGCAACTGTGTTATAATTTTTTCTTTGTCATGCTGAATCAAATTTGTTTTGTGTTTGTGCACATGTCTGAAATACTGAATGAATAGTAATGATAATGATAATAATGACAGAAAATACTGTATCACCCTCAGGGTCTGTATCTGTGGAAATATCTAGTGCCCTCTTTATTATGTATAACTTGTATTGTATTATACAAGCCAGAGTTATCCATGACAAAATTGGAATAATATATCAAAAGATGATAAATAGTGCACAGCGCAAGTGTGAAGGTGTCATGTCATTTGACATTTCAAAATAGTGGAGAAGGGATGAATCTGAG
Source organism: Diadema antillarum (assembly GCF_040938485.1). NCBI lineage: Eukaryota > Metazoa > Echinodermata > Echinoidea > Diadematoida > Diadematidae > Diadema > Diadema antillarum. Next base: position 23,683 of record NW_027271774.1, read on the forward strand.
AAAAAGAAGTGGCTTTTGAAGTTCTACTCTGTGATTATGATTCTTTCATTACTGTTTAATAATATTACTGATATTTGTCATGCATTATGGGAAAAATGTCGCAAAGTCGGGCAAGTGTCAGTTGTCCTTAAGCCAGCATTGATATTATCATAGATATACACTGTACAGTGAGTGACTGGAGTTTAGTCAACATTTGAATGCAGAATAACTTTTCACCAGAGCTTTGTATGTCACAGAGCAGATGTCATAATGTTCTACTTCCTTTTTTCTTGTCCATCTCTGCCTGTCTGTCTGTACAGGTTCCACTCTATGTCAATAAGGTTGGGCCTTACTTCAACCCCCACGAAACGTATCACTACTATCAGCTGCCGGTATGCCGACCGGAAAAGGTAAGCATCAGGGCACCGTTCCATTAAAGTTATTAGCCCTTACAATTTCAGTAAAATTCTTGGTTTTGATTGGCTGAGAAACTCTGGTCACTGACTGTCAAAGGACAAGTTCACCTTCATAAACATAAGGATTGAGAGAATGTAGCAATATTAGTAGAACACATCATTGAAAGTTTGAGGAAAATCGGACAATCCGTTCAAAAGTTATGCATTTTTGAAGTTTATGTGCAGTAACCGCTGGATGAGAAGACTACTGCAGTGTGTGAATAACTTAGATGTCACATGCGTACAACAATATAAGGAAAATATAAAGAGAATTTCACAAAATTTCATCTTTTGAAAAAAGTACACATTCGTCCGACTTGTTACCGACAAATGTTATGGGTAATATTATTCCCCCTGCCTTTAGAAAGAGGCAAGTCAAGTGCTCTTTTATTATGCGAAAAAAGTGAAAATATGTTGAATTTTCTTTACATTTTCTTTATACTGTTGTACGCATATGACTCACAAGCTGTAGTAGTCTCCTCATCCAGCGGTTCCAACACAAAAATGTTAAAAATTCATAACTTTTGCATCGATTGTCCAATTTTCCTCAAACTTGCACTGATGTGTTCTACTAATATTGTTGCATTCTCTCAATCTTTATGTTTATGAAGGTGAACTTGTCCTTTAATATGGTAATTGTCATTACTGACTATTACTGTGGTAATTGTCAAAGACTGATAACTTGTCGGGGCTGACAACTTTCATGAAAGAGTGTACAGATGTGAAAGATCATCATTTTCATCACTGTAATCACCACCATCATCATCATCACCATCATCACCATCATCATCACCATCATCATCATCTCCATCATCATTATCATCACCATCCTCATCATCACCATCATCGTCATCATCATCACCATCCTCTTCACCATCATCACAATGCATAATTTCTCTTCTGCATTTCTCATCTATCTTTTTGTTACTGCCCTCTTCGTTCTATTACGATTTAAGTGTAACATGGTCCTCCTCTTCCTCCTTCTTCATCTGTTATGTACATTGTAATCTGCCTTTGCTATGTACCAGGCTTTGTCCCTCGTGATCTTGCACATTGTCCAGAGCCTGAAATCATCTACACATTTTCCAAGAACCCCCTCCCTCCCATCCCTGCTTGTCTCTCATTCTCTTTCTGTGTCTCTCTACCTTGATATTTCTCTTCCCATTTTTTCCCCTTTAAGATGGTGGTGTACATGTAAGTTTCTCTCGTGCATGCATTTTGTATGTTGCTGTTTAATTTCAGACAAATAGTGAATGGTCACAAGTGCAATGGTAAAAATTTCACACGAGGTAAAAGATAGAGGAACATGTTTTGTACTCTCTTCAACGAGGTGAAGCCACGTTAAATGGTGTGCTTCATCTTTTTCACAGAGTGCAAATTTTTGTGCCATTGCACAAGTAAAGACCATACACTATTTGTTTTATACAACACAGCTTCAGTCACAGCTTCTCTAGTCGTACGTACGGGGTGCTGTTCGTTATTCCGAAGGTTCGCTGTTCCGAAGTTTTGTTATTCCGAAGGTTCGTTAATCCGAATCACACAAATTCCCTATACCTAGAGGTTCTTTAATCCGAAAATGAAAAAGGGTTCGTTAATCTGAACATTTGTGGCGTTATTCCGAAGGTTCGTTATTCCGAAGATTTGTTAATCCGAAAATGAAATTCGAAATAACAAACCTTCGGAATAGCGAATCTTCGGACTGAAGAGCCTTCGGAATAACGAACCTTCGGAATAACGAGCTGTAACTGTATGTACGTATGCAAAACCAATCAGTTGAAGTTGTTTACAGTGAAATGAGTGACAAAATGCCACTTGTCAGTGCACTTATAACTGTTGAGTGCGCGCAGCAAAAGTTTATTTATTGCGACATCAGAGCCGTGAAATGGAACAAAAACTTTAGTCAATCGTGAGTGTAACATAGGAGTCAATGGAAATTGTCAATGTCAGCTATGCGATATCCATTTTTTTCTCAAACAAAATTGCACTGCTGACAGCGACAGCGTGCAATTGAACTATGAATTGCATGTCACATGATTGCAATCAACCAATCAGATGGCTACGTTCTTTTTGGGTGTTGTGTAATGCTGTATTTGATTCGTTTCTGCTCCAGGTAGAGACAAAGAGCCTGACACTGGGTGAAATTCTGGATGGAGACCGGATGGCGGTGTCTACTTACAAAATCAAATTCAAAGGTGTGTGCAATGATGCTTTTTATGGTTGTGGTTGACAATTCTAACAGAAGGTTTAAATACAGTAGTGGATCTGCTTGGAAACATAATGCTCCACAGTACCTAGAAACATTAGTATGTGATTTATTGTGAATGTACATCTTGGTGTTGTTATTATCAACATTGTCTTTATTATGAAATGCCATCATCAGTTACATGAGGTGCTACTTCCTTCCTTGTGCTATTTTCTCTTTATTTAAAACTTTCATAATATTCAACTCATATTGTAGTGAAGGTTGTGAATACTGGTGCAGCTTAACGTGCAGTACGTTGTAGGACTGATGAGTCCTTAATATTATTTATAATTATTCATGTAGTCCTTTCTGTGTTTAATATGAAGCTTTTTAGACATTTGTTTATTTTGTACTTTATTTCCTCTTTATTCATTTTTTTTAAAGTTTTGTGTGATGAAAATTTGTCTCATGTGCTCAGATTTGAAATAAAATCAGAATAGTGGTGAAGTGACTAGAAGTCCAAAGCCAGAAAGAATGTTTGCCTGAGGGAAAGGGGGAGGGGAGAATATAGTGACTGCTATAAAACTGCAGAGGGGTAAAGAAATTGGCCATGAAAATTACGAATTTACCCTGTCTGCTAGTATAAGGTATTGGGAATGCCCGATCTTGGTATTCTATTCTGTGTACTGAAACACGAAGCCCTAGACTTTTGAGCTGAGAAACATGCCAGTAATCTTTGATCGGACAACTCTCCAAACGTGGTCGAATTGCTGTCGCTTGTTTTGCAGAGAATGCCGTCAACAGCGAGCTGTGCGTCATGAAGCTGTCCGAGGCCGATCTCACGCAACTACGTGAAGCCATCGAAGATCTCTACTACTTTGAGTTTGTTGTTGGTGAGTTAATGAGGACGGGGGTTGCCTTTGATCCCATTATTTGTGTATTTCAGAGAAAAAAAACGAAAAAAAAACTATTTTGTAATCACAGAGGGAAATCATATGTACTGCAAGTGTCTGAGAGCTCTTACTGTTTTCATGTGTTCACGAAATGTAAGTTCTTAAAATGTAGGTCATGAAAAGAAAAGAAAAACAACAGCATATGTCGTCTTAATGGCTAAGGGAGAAGCAATAGAAAGAGCATCCAGTTTACATGCAGCTTTGCGAGTATTTTCTCTATTTCCACAGGATCAATGCAAAAGCTTAATGGCACCCAAGGCATGCTTTCTAATACTCTCCCTGTATACCAATGTGTAGGTCAGTAGAGAAATTATCTCATGCAAACAGACCCACTGATACCCCCTATCACTGCAGTGGACCCACTATTGATTTGATCCTCTTCATTAAACTGCTTTAGTCTAGTTACACAGTCAGTTATTTAGGCCGAAGGTGCCAGTAGGGCTAAACGCTCAACCAAAGTCATTTCACATTGATTACTAAGATACACATGTATCTTAATGCAGAGATGTCATTATTTCAGTCCACATGGGTTTAGCTGCACAAGGTGGTAACGTTTTACAGTGGCTTCTTCTACTGACCACAGATGCTGATTCAAATTGTGTAGTTTAGTGGTAAGTGCATCTGCTTTATAAGAATCGGTATCTCTGTGCTTTACAGTATTTTAAATGTTCCTCTTTTTCCCCCTTTCATTCATGCCTCTTCTGCCTGCAGATCAAATACCACTCAGAGGATTTGTTGGCCACTTCCAGGAGAGTGGTTTCATACCACACACTCATAAAATCTACCTGTGGGTGCACCACCACTTCCACATAGAGTACAATGGAGATCAGGTAACAGTCTCATCTCTCCCTTGCCCCGACTTATGTTCATTAGAACTGTCTGTAATGAAATGGAAATTGCTTACCCGAAAACTGGTAATTGCAATGTTTTTTTTTATGCCTTAGCAAGGTGCTGTGAAATGAATGAAAAGGCTAACTTTCTCCCGTACCAGTTCAGGTGAATGGACAAGAGAGAAGTGAGAAGAAGAAGAAATGGGTGCCAAAACTAAATCCACTCTTGACCTATACCTGGGCCCCATTTGATAAAACTTGTTATCAATAACAAGTTTGATAGTTGTTATAAGCTACTGAAATCCTTGCATCTGATTGGCTGAGAGCAAATTTGGGGTGGGGGTGGGGGGCAATTTTTTCCCCTCACAAGAGGGGATGACTTGATAACACACCACATTGCTCAGCCAGGGCCTCTTGCTTGACCACCACACCTGCTGAGCGGGTTGTTGCAAGGCGAATGTGCTACCAGCTGAGCCGTGCCACTGCCTTCATGTAATGACAATCACAATCAAAATATGTGAATGCCCAATTTACAATACACATAAGACGAAATAAGGGGAAAGGAAAGGCGAGTGGGAGGTTTCTTTCAAAGGTAGTTGCCATTGCTTGCAAGACACATGTACCAACCCTTTTCTGAAAGTTGGACAATGACATCAAAACAGCATGTCAAACAAGATAAGAAGGGGGAAGAAGAGAGAGAAAGTTTCTGTCAAGGCAGTCGCCACATCGTGCAAGGCATCACCACACACAAACTCTTTTCTGAAAGTCCCACGAAGACATCGAAATAGCGTGCCATGGGCCTTTCAAAGTAATGAATATGAAAGACTTGAGTGTTGTTTTTTTATTTCCTCTAAACACTGAATGTTCCTTCCAGTGGCAGTAAGATTGAAGGGATTTGCTTGACGTAAATGTTACATGTGGCCTTTCTCTGATTATCGTGATTCACCAACCCTTATGGAAACACTCACCTGGAGCCAATGTAAAGTGGTGGATATGGAGGAAGCTCTAGAACGTCTGGCAAAGCAAGACTGCCGCCTCTGACATTGTCATACAAGGATTGTTTGCTAGCCAGCCATGCTTCGTAGTTTGCATACTACGATCAGTGTGGACACGTAGGGACACCTTAGAATTTTAGCCCACCACCCCCCCAGAAAAAGTTTTTTTTTTAATTTTTAAATCATTATTTTTTTACCCACAAGGTCCCCATCACCAAGAAATAGAAACAAGTACCTGCAGTACAGGTAGAATTGGCCATCAGGGAGAGCACTGATAGCCCTAATGAGGTTATATCTGACGTCATCTTCGTCTTCTTCTTCATCTTTTTTTTTTTTCTTTTTTTCTCTTCTCCTCTTGTCTTTCTCTGTCATCTTTTTTTAAAATTCTAATCTGCTCTTTTTCCTTTGTCATCTTCTTGTCTGGTAGTTGGTCTTCTTTTTGTCTGATCTTGTTTATTACCTCCGCCAAGGGGGGAGGTTATGTTTCCATAACCGTTGGTTTGTTTGTTAGTTAGTTAGTTCGTTCGTTCGTTTGTCCTTGTGCAAAATAAATCAAAAAGTAGTTAACGGATTGAGATGAAACTTGCAGGAAAGGTTGAGAATGACACAAGTAACAAATGATTAACTTTTGGTAGTGATCCGAGAATATCTCGGGGAATTTATGAAGGATTTTTGATATTTTGGCAGGTAGGGTCAATGAACTTGGGAGTTCAGGCTGCGCGTATTTGGGGTTTTTATGCGCGCACTAAAGTGCATGCTCTAGTTTCTGCTGGGGAGAGGCGCGCTGCGCATCTGAGGGTTTATGACGTAAGAAAGGCTTCTATATTGGGAAATCGGGCGATTTTTCAGTGGGTGAATATGGAAGAGCAAGATCATTAGTGGAAAGAAACTGCTTGGCGAAGGTCTGCGCTCTCGGAGTGCTTCTCTAGTCTTATCTTTTTTATCTTCTCTTCTTTTGTCTCCTTTATCCTTTCTTCTCTCCTCCATAATTTCCTTTTTTTTATTCTCTCTTCTCTCTTGTCTTCTTTTTCTTTGTTTTTCATTTTTTCTGTCTTCTCCATCTTCGTTTATTCTTCTTTTTAGCTTCTTTCTCTCTTCCTTTTTTATTTCCTTTTTTTCTGTGTCATAATTTTTGTCATCTTCTTATTCTTTATCTTTCTTCTTTGTCTCCACTGTCTATTCTTTTTCTTCTTGTTCATCTTCTCCTGTGTCTTCTCACTTTTCTTCTTCTTTGTCTGTTTTTACTCTTCTGTCTTCTTTTTTTCTTTGTTGACTTATTCCTCCTCTTCTTTGTCTTGTTCTCCCTCTTCTTTTCTCCCTTTTTAATCTCTTCCTCCTTCTTCTCCTTTTTTCCCTCCTCCTAGTTCCTCATCTTATTCTCCTCGTGCCATTGTATGCACCACCATCTAGTCCCAGCTTTGTATTAAATGACCCAACTATTTTCTTTCTTCGTCTTTTTCCCTCTCCAGATCATTTTTGTGAATGTGACGACGCGAGACAAGCAGCCGGTCAGCCTGGACGACGTCACGCCCCCTCTCCAGGTCCAGTTCACCTACAGCGTCACGTGGCACGAGACTACGATGAAGTACAGCGAGAGGGGGCGCCGGCTCGTGAAGAACGCCAACTTTTTCCCGAGAACACTGGAGGTCTGTAATTTTCATCGTCTATCCCTTTCTCTATTGAGAGCCAACACTGTGTACAAAGCTGCAGATTCTCTCTATAACAGACATAAATAAATAGTTGGTTAACGAAATGTATACTCAACAGTTTGTTTGCTGCTTTCATACATGTATTTCTTGTTGCTCAGAATCTTTGAGCCCCGTTATCTGTGAATCAGACAGTTGTGGCTTGAGGTCTGAAGGTTATTGAGTGGAAAAAGTAACCACCACACCTTCTTGCCTGATATCCCGTCTTTGCCATACTTTACCTGTCTCCGGACCATTTTATCATCAGAGAACTCTCAACCTAAATCATCATTTTGGGGTTCCGGAACTTCTTTGAGTCTGAAATAAAACAGAAGAAGGGACAGTATTTATATGTATATGCATTTATGCAACAGAAATATATATCATCCATTATGTTTTCCCTATACTTGATATTTAATACCATGTATCTATACACTGTATATCACATGAATATTTTGTTTCCATAACATCCTCTGTAGGTCCACTGGCTTTCCATCATCAACTCCATGGTGCTTGTGTTTCTCCTGCTTGGATTTGTCGTCATAATCTTGGTGAGTGTTGGAATGACTCTATCCACTAGGCAACAATGCTTAGACCTTCTTAGGCTCTCTCATTTTTCGCCTACACAGTGTCATAGAAGTACGTGGTAGTTACATACACGAGTGAAGCAGTTAAAAAAAAAGAGTGAAAAAGTTTTCCTTCCCTTGTTGGACATGTTAGAGGTGAAATTTATCAGCATGTGTGGCATCAGTGATTGTAGAGAGATAGCGATACACTCACGATAAACTTTGTGGCAAAAAGGGTGCAATCCATCAAAAGTTATTTTTGAAAAGTTTAGGTACCAGGTAAGTTTCATGTAACGCCCTCTGTAGTTGGAATTGAATGACAGTGTGTGATGTCCCAATAGTACAAGATTTAAAGTCTGATTAAAGGCATAATTTACCATTTGCAGGTGAAACAAAAACCCAGCATTAGTGCTTAAAGATAGTTCTAAAATGTGAGTTAGGGATAGAAACAACCACTGTGAAAATTTGAATCAGTAAAATCGATGCTAAATATTGCTGAATATACAAAATGTGAACAATAGTTATAATAAAAATGTTTCCAGGCTAAACCGTATACCGTTACGGTTTATTGAGAAAAATACTGATATCTCCTTATATCTTAGGCTTTGTTGCAAAACTTTTATATCGGAGGGTGCTTTGCGGTACAACAGACCTACACATATGCATGAAAGGCGATATCTTGAACATTTTTCAAATGACTGCTCCCAAAGGTAAACTGGACCTTTAATCTCCGTCAAGGATTTTCTCTTTTAGAGGGATACTGTAAAAGTGGATATTTTTGTGAGACTAAGTTTTGAAACTTGGTCAGGTAAGAAGAGTTTCATGGTTCTTAGTTCTGCAGAATCAAGACATCAACTATTGGAACATCATGGCAAGCTGAAATATTTGCATGCTTTTATTTTCGCGCTAGTTTCTGGTTGCATGAAATGCGCGAAAATTTCAGCACCATGAAAATTTCCACTCTTACAGTACCCAATTCTTCCTTAGCCCCCTTCCCGAACTCTTGTGTAGTAGCACAAACATCTAAAACTACACTGTCTTTCGATGAGATCTGAAAGAAAAAGAACAAACCACCCATTTTGTGATTCAGCCACTATCATATTTGATACCATGTACTTGTTTGATTGTTGTTGTTTTTTTAATGCAAACTGTGTAATCCAATAATGACGGTGGAAGTAAATGAAATGATTATCTAAATGATTGATTATCTAAATGATTCTTGAAATGAAACCAAAAAGATCAAGATTAGTTTGCATTCGAAATGCTCAAAATTTGACCACATCACGATTTTGAGAGCTGTTGTGGATTTGACCGCGGACTTTCACTCAGGAGGTCTCTGGTTCATGTCCCCTCACTGCAGCAGTTGTGCCCCTAGGCAGTGCACTGTATCTTGGTTGTCCAGTCCTTAGGAGGGGACTTAGAGCAGTCCATCCCGTGGTTGCTGCTTACGAGTATTCATTGCGTAACATTCTGTGTACCTTGTCCGTGGTTGAGTTCGGACGTGTGTTGGTGGAGCTACGGAAGAAAAAAGGGACCATTTAGGATGACAAGAATTTTTTTCATATCAAACTTAAGAATGGGCCCAAAACCAATCACTGGATCACGTACTGTATACGCCATATATTTAGCAGGTCTAAATTTCCACGAATCGGGACTTCCCCATGATTTCATGAGTAGTTATATTTGCGATCGTAATGTACAGTGATTAACAGAAACAGCATTTCATTTTTTTCATTTCATTTCATTTATTTTTCCATCTCCAACAGAACTTGCAAGTACATTTTTCCTTCCACATGAAATATAAATACATATAGATGTGAATATTACAAAGTGTGATAAGTGGAATTTATAGATATACAAATAACAAAGTGAAAAAGAAAAAAGCACACACAAAATAAACATTCTGCATGCATGCGAAATTTGCAAAAATTAAATCTTGCAAAATTATCCAGTATGTCGTATACAGTATTAGATAGTCAGAAAGCAAATTTTAAGCTAAACATTTGGGGAGGGATAATAATCACTCTAGATCCACACTTGACAAAAGCTAACTCCAAAAGTGACTCATCCCACTCCCGCACAGATGCGCGTTCTGAAGAACGACTTCGCCCGCTACAACCTGGACGATGACGAGGCGGACGAGTTGGACCAGGAAGAGAACGGATGGAAGATCGTTCACACTGACGTCTTCAGATTTCCGCCGCACAAGAGCTTACTGTGTGCAATACTAGGTCAGTGTGTACATGCATATGATTAAAACCACCCTTTTCTACTGTTTGATGACGCACACTTGTGTGTAGCATTTATGTTATTAGCTCACCTGAGCCAAAGGCTCAAGTGAGCTATTGCGATCGTCCTTCATCCGGCGTCTGGCGTCCGTCGTCCGTCGTCTGTTGTCCGTCGTGTGTAAACTTTTTACATTTTCATCTTCTTCTTGAAAACCCCAAGACCGATTTTCACCAAACTTGGCAGGTAGCATCCCTAGGGGGTTAGGAACTCAATTTGTTAAAATGGGCACCATGCCCCACCCAGGGGGCCCCCCAAAAAAAATTAAGGAATCTTAATCTTCTTCTCTAGAACCAGCAGTGATAGAGCTAAGTTAATAATATGAGTTAGTACATTGATAACTTTAGTTTCAAGTTTGTTCATGGCAGAATCAGGGGTACCCCCCCTTGGGACCCAGGGGAGGGGATGGGGTGGGGTCCTAATGGGGCCTAAATTGTGCATTTTCATCTTCTTCTTGAGAACCCCATAACTCATTTTCACCAAACTTGGCAGGTAGCATCCCTAGAGGGTTAGGATCTCAATTTGTTAAAATGGGCATCATGACCCACCCAGGGGGCCCCCAGGGGGGCCCCAAATCCCCCAAGATTAAGGAATCTTTAAAAAATCTTCTCCTCTAGAACCAGAAGTGATAGAGCTAAGTTAATGCTATGACTTAGTACATTGATAACTGTAGTTTCAAGTTTGTTCTTGGCGGAATCAGGAGTGCCCCCCTTGGGACCCAGGGGAGGGGGGTGGGGACGGGTCCTAATGGGGCCTAAATTGTACATTTTCATCTTCTTCTTGAGAAACCAATGACCGATTTTCACCAGACTTGGCAGGTAGTATCCCTAGGGGCATAGGATCTCAATCTGTTCAAATGGGCACCGTATCCTACCTGGAGGGCCCCAAGGGGCCCAAACCTCCCAAAATGAAGGAATCTTTAAAAACTTCTCTAGAATCAGAAGTGATAGGGCTATGATAATACTATGAGTGAGTACATTAATGACTGTAGTTTCAAGTTTGTTCATAGCAGATCCAGGGATGCCCCTCTTGGGGGCAGGGGGGAGGGGTGGGAAGGTCCAAATGGGGGCCTGAATTGTACATTTTAATCTTCTTCCTGAAAACCTCATGATGGATTTTCATCAAACTTGACAGGTAGTATCCCTAGGGGGTTAGGATCTCAATTTATCAAATGGGCCCCTCCCAGAGGGCCCCAGGGGGCCCCAATCACCCCCCCCCCCCCAAATTAAGGAATCTTAAACAATTTGGGCCCTTATTGTACATTTTATCTACTACTTGAGAATGCCTGGTCAAATTTTGGTAGAACTGTGAATAATTTAGATTAGTGACTGCGTGAATGGTGAACTTGCGATACTCAGGTGAGCTCTAGACCCGCGGGTCTCTTGTTCATATTTTGTACAGTTTTCATACAAGTCAAATATCTTTCACTCTTTTGATGTCCATGTAAAGAACTGTTTGGAGCCAGAAAAGGGAAAGGAAAATTCAAATGAAATCTTGGTTCAAGTGAAATCTTATTTCATTTCGTTTCATTTCATGAAGTTTTACAGTCTCATAGAAAAGAGATACTGTAAAACGAGGAATGTTCGCGTGCATTTTAATTTCGCGAATTTTGCGAGTGCCAAGATTCGCGAAATTAAAATGCACGTGAAAGTTCTTGTCTACACTATATGCATTGAATGCCAGTGGCAGTTCGTGAAAATTTCATGCCGCAAAAAAGGCCGTCGGCTCCAATTTGCGAAAAATTCATGCTGCGAATATATCATGTTTTACAATATACAAGTACAGAACAGCTCTGACCAACAAGTTGATAAAGTAAAAATCAGTAAACATGTACCTTCTAAAAGCATGTCTGAGAGTGGTGGAATCACAAAGATCTAAAAGCCTTCTAAAGGTTGATTCCAAACAAAAGGATTTGAAGGGATCACATGGAAAGTGAGGAAAAAACATTACAAAAGACAATGAACATTGTAAGACAGAACATGCAAGAAGGTAGGCAAGTATTCTGAAACTAAGAGCATGTACTGTATATGTCATGTATTTTCATACCGAGTCTAAATTTTTGCGAATCAAGACTTCCCAACGATTTCGCGAGTGGTTAAATTTGCGATTGCGGAGTCCTGTACTGAACAGAGAAATGTACACGCGTACGTCACATTCATATCTGGATCAGAGTCAATATTTTCGCGTGTTTTTGATTACGCGACTGGCAGCTGACTCGCGAAATTCGCGAAAATAAAATCCTTGTGAAATATTCGGTGTATACAGTATACGGCACAAGGTTATCATCCTAAGAGATGATGCTTTGATTTCTTTCTAAACCAATGAAAAACTGGTGGGTTATTTTGTATAATATATTTTGTTTAGAGACATTCCATAAGAGAGGACCTGAAAGAGGAATTGTTGCTTTTATCAGTTTCTTTGACCTGCTGCAACGTTATTTTCTCTTATCCCTCATATCTTTCCGATACGATAGGTGTGGGAATGCAGTTCTTGACGCTGGCAACAGCTATTATTCTTATGGCACTGTGCGGGATGTTCAACGTTCATCGGCATGGATCAATGAACACAGCGTTCATTCTACTCTATGCCCTGACGTCAGGTAATGCAGATCTTTTATTCCTAAAACATCTCTCAATTAGTAGGCCTGCCGTGTATGCTTGGTGCTGAATTTGCGATAAAGTGTGTTCGGAACATTAAAGAAATGTGCACGAGATGACTCAGTGTCTTAATTTTGTGCCTAAGACGAATGATTTCTACATCAGGGTTGACTTTCTTCAGATTTAGAGAACAGTGATGTGCAGGTTGGATAGTTGAAAGGAGAATTAAAACTGGTTCTTAACAAGTTGGAGCTTTATAGTCTTCAAATGTTCCTGATATGCTGAAATTAAGAGGAAAGCACCGATGAAATTATTTCTGAAGAAATGGAATCTTTTGGCTGTCACAATATTTTCTGCTTTGATTTTATAGTCACGTTATTATACCCCCGCCAAACGAAGTTTGAAGGGGGTATATAGGAATCAGCGGACGGTCGGTCGGGCGGTCGGGCGGTCGGGCGGTCTGGCGGTCGGTCGGGCGGTCGGTCCGTTGCAAATCTTGCGTCGCGAACTACTTCCTCAGTTTTCAACCGATTCCCATAAAACTTGGCACAGATGTGTGCCTTGGGTTGTAGATGTGCAAGACGTATTTTTTGACAGTACCCAAAAGTACGTTGCCATGGTAACGGCATATTATGGGCAAAAATGGGTACAAATCTTGCGTCGCGAACTCCTCCCACAGTTTTTGATCAATTTTTATGAAATTAGGTACAGATGTTCATCTGAATATGTTAATGTGCAAGACACATATTTCCGCAGTGGCAAAAAGTGCATTGCCATGGTAACGGCATGTTATTGGTAAAATATAGGGCAAAATGCTTCATGGCAAAACTGCTTCATCAGTGTTCTTCCAATTCTCATGGAATTCATATTGAATGTTTGTCTTAGGATATAGGTCAGCATGACACATTTCTTGACAGTGACAAAAAGTATGTTGCCATGGTAACAGCTCACATATTATGAGCCAAAATGATGGAAAATTTTGTGTTGCAAACTACTTCCTCAGTTTTTGCCCAATTTCCATGAAACTTGGTACAGATGTGTGCCTTTGGTTGTAGATGTGCAAGACGCATTTTTCGACAGTACCCGAAAGTACGTTGCCATGGTAATGGCATATTAATGGCAGAAGATCAAGGAAAGATCTTGCGGATTTAACTACTTCCTCAGTTTTTTGACCAAAGCTTATGAAATGTTGTTTTGACCAAAGCTTATGAAATGTTGTTTGGCGGGGGTATAACCAGTCGCTGTAGCGACATTTCTAGTTTGACATGATTTAAATAAATGTCAAATCAACATTGATTAGATTTAAATTTGATGAATTCTTGACCCCAATCATAAATTTGCTTCACAGGTGTATCAGGGTATGTCTCCAGTAATTTCTACAAACAGATTGGAGGGGAGAACTGGGTCTGGAATCTCGTTCTCACATCTAGTATGTTTTCAGGTGAGTACCAAATGTGATCCATTCCTTCAAAATTCAATAGCCCGAATTCATGAAGGTGGTACAAACGAAACCATGGTTTAAACCATGGACAAAAACCATGGAGCGCCAAGTGTCGCACGGAATATTTCGTTACGAAATTGGTCATTTCGTCGACAAAATGACCGTTTCGTTAACAAAATTATCATTTCGTGGACGAAATGTTCATTTAGTTACAAAATGTCATTTCGTTACAAAATAATCATTTCATCGACGAAAAGACTGATTTCGTAACGAAATATTCCGTGTGTCACTTGGCGCTCCATGGTTTTTGTCCATGGTTTAAACCATGGTTTCATTTGTACCACCTTTGTGAATTCGGGCCATAGTGTTTTGTAGTATGATTGATTTTCTTAATATTTGGGCAGTGGGGGTGACAACAATTAAAGGGATGGTATACATGTAGTTTTGGTCGAGATGGGACTTCGGGTGTCCAACTTTTTGTGTGAGATAGTGAGAAATCTCTTATGAAATATGAAATAGTGTATCATTTTTAAGAGAAATTCAGAGTTTATTTTATAAAAATTGGTTTTGAAATGGCTGACATATCCAAACAAATTTATCCTAAATAAAAGGTGGGACCCAACTTTTACTAAAATTGCGCTGTTTTGCTTTGTTTTTGGATATCTGAGCCATTTCAAAACTGATTTTCCTCATATAAACTTTGAATTTCTATTCAAATAGTATGGCTTTTAACATTTCATATAAGGGTTTCTAAGTATCCTGCAAACAGTATAAAAGCTGAATCCTTATCTCAACCAATACTATAACAGTGAGAGCAGCACTGGTAAGATCTGCCTTGCATTGCCAATGTAGTGATGACTGCAAGACAAATGACAGTGGTATTAATTGTGATGTTGACAGTGGTCGTGTTTGTGGCAGTGATGATGAAGCCATTCGACCCTTGGGATAATGATTTCTTGATGAGGTCGATGGTGTTGATGTTGATGGTGATGTTACTGGTGATGATGATTGCAATGGTATTAATGGTGATGAAGTGGATAGTGTTGATGATGATGATGGTGGTGATGTTCATGGTGATGTTGGTGATGTTGATGGTGATGATGATGTTGATGGTGATGGTAGTGATGCTGATGTTGATGTTGATAGCAGTGATGTTAATGGCAATGATTTAATGGTGATGATGATGTTAATGGTGGTGATGTTGATAAAGATGATGATCTTAATGGTGATGTTGATGGCAATGATGTTGATAGCAATGATGTTAATGGTGAAGATGTGGGTGGTGATGATGTTAATTGTGAAGATAGTGATGTTGATGTTGATGTTGATAGCTATAATGTTAATGGCAATGATTTAATGGTGATGATGATGTAAATGGTGGTGATGTTGATGAAGATGATGATCTTAATGGTGATGTTGATGGCAATGATGTTAATGTTGAAGATGTTGATGGTGTCGATGTTGATGGTGAGTATAGTGATGTTGATGTTTAATATTAATAGCATTAATGTTGATGGCATTGATTTAATGGTGATGATGTTAATTGTGGTGATGCTGATGGCGATGATGTCAATGATGTTGATTTTAATGGTGATAATGTTGATGGCAATGATGTCGATGTTGATGGTGATGATGTTGATGGCGATGATGTTAAAGGTGACAATGTTGATGGCGATGTTGGCAGCGATGATGTTGATGGTAGTGCTGTCGCTGGTGACATTGCTGCTGATCAGCGTAGAGATGACATTAAGTTTTCACGACGAATGTGTCATCAATGGGGCAAGATGCGGCTTGATATCGGTTCAAATAATTCAAAGATACACTCTCACATACTGGTCCTCCACTCTCTGCTCATCCCTAGTTCCGTCCTTCATCATCTGGAGTATTGTAAACACAGTCGCTTGGCACTGGGACTCTACCATGGCCCTCCCATTCACCACCGTTCTCCTCCTTCTCATGATATGGCTCTGCAGTAAGTCAACATCCAATTAATCAGTTTACTAACTTACTCAACGTTTTTTTTTTTTGCATGTCTTATATGATAAAGGTTGTTCCCAATGACTTGGCTAGCCAGATGCTCGTCCAACATGAGTGAAAAGTAATTCATGAAACTGAGTTCTAAGTATTCAAGTAAGGTGACTGTTTATAGGTGGATGAAATACGTTGGTAGGAGGAACACAGATGAAAAATGTCAATACATTTGAATAATAAGTAAAGTAGGTATCTCATTGGCCTGCAGACTAAGTGGTGATCTTTTTGTAGTGGCAACTCCAGTCTCTACTGGTATTAAACTGAGACATTCCTGTGACGTCTCCTGGACACTAGTGAGGTGTCTAGGAAGTCATGAGAGAATTGAGCATGTTCAATCTTTTCAGAGACTTTTTGTAGTTTTTTTTTTTTTTACTAGGTAGGACAAGGTTGGACAAGGTTGGACAAGATTGTGCATTACTCTTGAATACATTACCAACTTCCCTTTTCTGGAACTAGATATATTTCAGTGCTGAGATTTCAGTCGTCAATTTCCATTTATTTATCTCTGCTGTTTGCATGCATTAGCTCAGACCTTTGGCAAGCATTCTTCTAACTTTGAATGATCTTTATTTTAATAGTTGATTAAATGAAGATGCATAGCTAAAGTGTTTTACTGTGAATTTGAGAAAATGATGTGTTTGGAAAATTTTTGCAGAAAAAAATTGGCCTTTGAGAGTTTGACATGAGGATTTGTTTTGTAAATTCCACTGGTTTAAAAAAAGAAAAAGAAAAATAAAAGAGCCACACAGAAGTAAAGTTGTTGAAGGACACATAGAATTCTGTCATATGGGTAACTTCCTGGTTTCTTCAATTGAAATACTTCACTGGCCTCTAAGGGAGACTGCCATATTGGACTTTCATTTGCTCTCTCTGTTAGATGCATGCACTGGACAATTTTTGCATGGGAAATAAGTGTAAAAGTGTATTCAGAGGAACAAAATTGCAATGTGTGGATCTCTTTACCTGTGTAAATATGTTTATTTTTTTTTTAACTGCAGTGTTTACTTTTTGTTTTTTCTTTACATAATTATTACTTTTTGTCATATCAAACAAAGGATGGTACTTGCCATGCAATAAAATGACATTTTTACACTCTACTGAAGTAGTTGGGATAAGACAACCAAAGAATTTTTATTGGAGATATACTCATGTCCACAAACTTAGGACCAAGTGAGCTTATACAAATGTGACCATGCATCACAAAACCAACAAAAAGTCGCCAGACATGGATTTTCAATTAAGGGCATATTCTGAAAGAACAGACTCTAAGCTTTAAAATAATGTGTAACTCAATTCAAATGGACTCTCCTAACCTATCTAAGTATTAGAAAGAAAGCACACACTCTGAAAAGTGTGAACCGAGAAAAGAGGCTCTGAAGTACAGTGGGTCTAGTCAAGCCCTTTAATCTTCACCAAGCAGTGCTACAATATAGCTGTGCAATGGGACAAAAAACAGGATGTAAGCCAGGGTAGTAACAACAATGAAGGGATTATCAGATTAGGCTGAAATTGAGCATGCTCTATTAACACATTCTGTCCATGATTAATGCCAACTTTCAAAGCAGTAGCATTATCGTTTCAAAAGATATTAGAGTTGATAGTGAAGAGTGTGGAAAGGATTTTCAAGAAATTAAAAGGGACATCTAAGACACACCTGATAACATACTCTACAAAAAAAAAGTTGTAGAAAAACTGCTGAAAACACACTTTCCCATTCATTTTGTGATCCCAAACTTAAGAAGAATGTAGAACAAGATTAGTTCTTTCAGGAAAGATGAAAAACTCAAGATTGATTTGGTTGACACATTTCACCTTTTTTGAGTCCCCTCGTAAAATCAGGGGGTGCAACTATTTGTTGGTTTTGTGGTGCACGGTCACATATTTGCCTGGCTTGACAGAGTAATCATGCACAAATTTTCCATTTTTACAGTCGTAAGTATCGACACTCCTGGTTTCGCTGTCATTTTGGATTGTCATCATCACTGTCACGAATGTCATGTGTCTGTTATGCTCGCTCCACTCCGCAGTCGGGTTTCCACTGACGGTTATAGGGGGCATCATGGGCAAGAATATGGCTGACGGATTCGACGCGCCGTGCAGGACGAAAAACATAGCAAGGGAGATCCCCTCGGTGCCCTGGTACCGGTCGTGGGTCGTGCACTGTGTCGTTGGCGGATTTCTCCCATTCAGGTGAGGGGCAAACTTTATGCGTGCCGTTCTTGCAGAGGCAGTTCCAATTTAAGCTATGCTGTAATGAAAATCATGTTACCCGGGATTTTATGAATATAAGTTTCCTATTGGAATACCAAAGCCTTAGGGGGAATGTTACCCCTAAGATCAAGTATTTTAGGATAGAAGTTATAAATGTAATGAACATGTTGGTGAAAGTCACAACAAAAGAGGCATGCACTTGTGCAAACTTTGTGTCTATTCCAGAAAATTTTGATGTATTGACTTTTGACATCACATGTATGCATGCACATATCCACCAAAAAAAAAAAGTGAAATATACTGTAAAAGTTGAGATCTTTGTGTGACATGAAAATAGCACAAAGATAAAAGTTGATGAATTTGTAGCTTGTTATATGTAATACTATTTTATATTTTGACTCCACAGAATTAAGAAATGCAAACTTCATCTTAACCAGTCAAGCGGCAAAAAATTTTACAGGACTAGAATATTATTGCGAGGATGTGGCTGACAGAATGTGCCCTTTACCCTTAGAAATTATCTAGTTATTGGCCACCATTGTACAAGTTATACGTGCTGGCATTCAATGCCGCTCAAAATTCTTACTCTCCATGCAGTGCAATTTCAGTGGAGCTGTACTACATCTTTGCCACCCTGTGGGGGCGCGAGCAGTACACCCTCTACGGCATCCTCTTCGTGGTGTACGCCATCCTCCTCAGCGTCACGGCGTGCATCTCCGTGGCCCTCACCTACTTCCAGCTCTCCAACGAGGACTACCGCTGGTGGTGGCGCTCCATTTTCAGCGCAGGGTGAGTTCCCCCTTTAACCCAATTCTAACTGGGCTATTTGAGACCAAGTTTTTACTGAGGGGGGATCAATTTGACCCCCCCCTTCAGATCTCGGCCACCGTTCATGTGATCGCCGCAAAATTTTGCCTGAAGATAGAGCCAGATGTCAACTACAAGATTACATGGTCATACAATAGAAAAATATTGGTTTTCTATTTTTAGTAAATTAATTATGCAAATTTATGCATGCAATCATATTTTCACCTAAAACTCCATTAAAAAGACTGAAGGATTGCTAAATTCTTGTGTCAGAGTTCCTCAAGACACATCAAACAAATTTCTTGTAAAAAAATAGCACAATCAAAATCAATTTCTTTTGTGTTTTATTTCTTATGTATCTTATTGTTTTTTCGACCTTTTGTTTTGTATTGTTTTTGTGCCAAAATTTGTTGCAGGCACTTTTTCAAGCTTATCTACATTAGAATTGATTTATTTCAATGGTTAAAAGTTGAAATAATCTATTTTATATCAATTTAACCAAAAAAACACAATTTGCATTGGATTTGCACACGATATCATGAAATTGAGCTGTTTTTGGGTTGACATGCACATGCAAAACATTACGTAACTTCAGAACGGTGTACCCAGACGTCGCAAATTTGGTCTCAAAATATGCGGGAGATTTCAATGAAAAAACTCATGAAATGATGCGGCAAAATATTTAGCGCGTTGCGAAATCGTGGCGCGAAATGTCGAGGGGGGTCAATTTGACCCCCCCCAGTTGGAATAGGGTTAATGTCCGTCCCTTTGCCAAGGCCACCCTGGGGGTGTGTGGTAGGCTGCCTTGGTGTTGAAGTTTGTACACTGACTGATTCTCTTCAACATCTAGAGCTGCTGCCAACAAAAGATATATACAACAATATATCATTCCCATCCAAAGCCATTTGTATGCTTGAGTATGGATCTCAATGTGCTGTCGTTCTCGAATGATGACCTGTCAAACAATTTCAGTACATTGCACTCTTGTTATAATGAACACAGTTGAAATGAAGTCCTCAATGCAACGAAATAGAAATTCTGGTCCCCAAATTATCTCCTTTATACCTAAGTATACTTTACTGTTCGGCTGTAATGACATTTCAATATGACAGGAGAAAACTGCTGGTCCTGAGGACTTTGCTGTAACAGGAGTTGCCTGTGCTCATTCATGCAAAGATGCATAATTTTGATGAATGACAATCAATGAAGCAAGTCAAAGACTGTTCATGAACATGCGCCAAGCAGACTTTAAATGTATATCTCGTTTGTGCAAGTTCTCTGTAACTTATGTCTTGCAGATCGACGGGCGTGTTTGTGTTCCTGTATGCCATCTTCTACTACAACAAGCGGTCCAGCATGTCAGGCGGTCTCCAGACCATCGAGTTCTTCGGCTACACCCTGCTCTTCTGCTATGTCTTCTTCCTCATGCTTGGCACGGTCTCCTTCTTCGCCTCGCTGCGATTCATCCGCTACATCTACGTCAATCTCAAGATGGACTGAGCGATGGGAGCTGGGAGGTTGTGGAGGGCATCAGGAAGGGAGGGGTTGCCTAGCAACAGACTTCCCACCCCCTTCATCTCTAACCATCTTCCCCTCCTATTGTTTTTGTACTGTAAGTTATTCTATATCTCGATATGCTCCAGAGCAAAGTGCTGTCCTGTAGATACTATCAAGAAATTGTTTTTGTGTCATCCCAATTCTGTACAAGAGCAGAATATCTTTTGTGCAGGAGGTTTAGGCTGGTTGATGAGGGGCGTGTTGATCCCACCTCAGAGCATGTTTTGATATTGCAGCCTCTGCTGCTCACAGCTTATTTTTGTATCGCTTGTGGCTGTCTACTTCATTAGTTTTGTACGGTCTAGCACAAGGCATGACTGCTGATGTAGTGCAAAGAGTAGCGTGTGCTACGTGATTCACTTACTATCCTAAACCTTGCTATTCTTTGGTCTCTCAAGATCAATCGAGGACCTTTGGCAGTGGCATATGTATTTGTGCAGGATGAAGTTCACATACGGCAATAGTCATGCATGAAGTTCATGTGCTAGGCTTTGTGTTTGGACATCTTTCTTTGGTAATACATACAGCATTACACAGAATAAATGAGAAAAATGTCTTCTCAGCAGATCATGTTCTTATTAGTAGAATTTTTCCCGAGGAAGTTGATCATAGTGTGGTAGAAGGAGATTTGACAGCAAGAGGAGGCATTTTTGTTACAGTTGAGTTTGTTGGTAGTGACTCAGTTTAAAAGACCAGCATCCAATGGACTGACCATGCATTTTCAGGACACTTTATGTCTGGCAAAAGGGGCGGGGGGTGGGGGGGTGGGGGGGTGGGGGGGGGGGAAGAAACCAGATTGTTAACTTTTTGTATAAAGGGAATGATACAAGTGTGTCCAAATGTAATGTATGCAGGCAATTAATGAAGCTTGAATCATGAATTCCACTTTTCCACTAATGTCCTGAATGAAATATGGAAGACTCATTTTTGTTTTGTTTTTTGCCATATTTTGCTGAGAGAAATGGAAATCTGGGCAGAATCACTTTTACAGAGCACTTGATACTTAAAGACATTTTTTTTTTGTATTGTATTGTTTTGTTTTGTCTTAAACTGTCCATGGCATTTTATTGTTACACTATGAAAAGTTGTTGAAAAATTTCTTGCATTTTACATGATGCTTGCTTCCCAGCCCAGGTTAATTTTCAAGGGATGCAATAAAGGAATGGTATTTTTCATAATCAGGAATTCAGTAATTATGCAGTTCAGTGCACGCATGGACTTTTGCTGTGTTCCTGCCTGAGACATCCTCCTTACATTCAAAACTGCTATCAGATTTATATAGCATAGTTCAAGCACTTATTGTTAACATTAGAAATGTACTTTTTAAAGTCATCTTTAGTGTGAGTGCGTCTCGTTTCAGTTTTCACTTGAAGGTTCTATAGGAGACTATCATTATACAAGTAATTTTCTTTTGTTATATTGAAATTCTGTGATAGTTGAATGAATAAAGTATAGTGATATCATAGAAACTGTTTTTAGGACCTGATATTTTTACATCATTGTAACAAAATTTCCTTACAACCATTTTTGTTGCGATGGGAGTGCACTGTATTGTGTTTGGTTGTCACAAATTGCAATATCACGCTAGCGAGATGTGTTGTTGGAGGGAGAATTTTTCTCATCTACATTTGAAGGGAGTGCAGTGGCCAGCCACGTTTCAGACTGAATTGCACTAAGGGAACAACAGTGGGTGTATATGGAGATCCTTCTTTCGCCAGACAGACACTAAGTAAATTGTAAAATCTGCGAAAACTCATCTATGGTGGTGTAGGTTCCATTGGATTCTCTGTTTCTTCTTTTGTTGCTTTTGAGCAGAAGTCAATGCAGTTTGCCCCCATATGTCAGGCTGTAAAGTTGGATACTAGGGCACGATTTACGCTTCCAAGTGTGTACTCCTTCCATGCTTGGCTAGCATGCCTGTCAGATTTTTGTGATTTTATATTGTAGACTGATATCTGGTGTTTTGTTTTATTAATTTTGCAGTATTTCTGTTTTGTTTTTGTTTTTTTTAATCCTAACCTTTCATAATCCAGAAGTTGTGAGAGTTTGCTGATATTGACTGACAAGAGGGTCTAAAAGAGATGAATTTTTTGTTTTGTTTAATCTGATGTGGACCCATTTCCTGATCTTAGGCTATTTGCATGTCATCTGGCTGTCTCTTCAAGTGAAATGATGCTTGAGTGAGGAAGAGATAATAATTATGCACAGAGATCATAGTGCCGTTCCGGTACTTTAGATGGATAATCCCCTTCTCTTGGGTACCCTGGTTTCTTGGTGAAACTGACATGATTTGTCAGTCCTTGTGACAATGATTTGTTGTTTTTTTTTGTCCTCTGAACATTTTGTTTTGTTTTTTGTTTTTTGTTTTTTTAAACACCTTGGCTGAAGAAACTCCAATTTGTTTAGCTTAAGCACACTTATTTTTTGTTTTTGTGTATTTTGTTGAAGATGATGTACGCCTGTAAGTAAAAGCTTTGTCAAACAAAGATGTGGATTTGCACATTTAAATGGATTTGCTATATTTAAATTGAATGCTGAGTGTAAGCAAGACAAAAACTCCTTGTTGTTCACTTGAGAATGCACTGTGATCACTGCAGACTCAACATAATGCTATAAAGCATATTATGTTTCATCTTTTTGTTTTCTCTGTAGACCAAAGCTTGTCTGAAGATCATTTATTGCAAGAAATAGACGAAACCTGTGTTGTGGTTTTGACCAATGGGAAATATTCATCAAATGAAATAATTACTCAGCGTGCTGTAGTTCTTGTAAGGTTGCGTGTGTGTTTGAAGCTGTCCCTTCCTGAAACAGTTTGTGGACGTGTTTTCAGAGCTACCAAGTCTCATGCATTCTGCGTGAGACTCAAGCATTTAGGGTCTGTCTCACGATCTCACGCATGGCACCCATTTTTCTCACGCATCTGGTGAAGTCTGCAATTTGGGCCAAAAATAAGGAGCATAGCTCAAAGGATTAAAGTGATAGTTGCAATTGAAGGTATATTTCCCTTTTGCCTTTCAAAATTAGTAAAAAATAGTCACTTAAGTATGCACCAGATCACATCATTTAGAGCTAATAATTAAAAAAAGCTCCCTACCATGGGAGGGGGACACCCTCCTCGTTCGCGTGCGCATGCGCGCGAGCGCCGAGACGCCGAGTCATAAAAATCTCACTCATAAAAGTTTTTTGAACTTGGCATCTCTGTGTTTTCTCTTGCTTTTTGTACGTACTCCTAGGGATGTGCTGAATATCATACTGGTGCCGCATTCAGTTCCAATTCATGCTACGTGGGGTGACAGAACATACTGATTACCTCTCAACATGTGCTCTTGACTAGAGCTTGCATGCTTAGTCCCACCTATTGCACTTCATCCAGCTGCTGTATTGGACTTTAACCATCAGGGTCAGGATTCATGATACCTCCTTAATAGCCTCCTTGGTGTGAAAAGTCAGATGTGTCCAAAATGGTGATGGCAAACATCATTCAAAGTGAGAAAGGTGGAAATGCAGAAGGCTGTAGGTCTTGGAAGGTTTGTCTGTATTTCTGTTTGTCTGAAGAGGCACTACATCCACAACTCCTCTTGTGCGGCAGACTGCGATTTACTGTATGCGATGAATATTTCACGACTATTTGGCGAATTTTGCAGGCTGGGTGCTAAGGGCAAATTTAATAACATGCGAAATTATTAACTCTGACCTTGACATGAATGCAACGTGCAAGGGTACATGTTTCCCTTCATTACTGAAGTCAGCGATTGCAAATTAAACTACTCATGAAATTGTGGGGAAGTCTCAATTCGTGAAAGATTAGACTCGCTAAATATATGGCGTTTACAGCAACCATATATTGGCTGTGCGGTGCTGTTGGTGCCAGGCATCAAAATACATGGCGTATGAAGCTCACATAACCAATGGGTTATGCGGCAGAGGACCAAATGCAGCCATACACTGAAGTGGGACTATAAGGATGTACAAGTGTACATGTAACATCCGCACAATACATGTAGCACCATCGTCAGGGGTAGACTTGCCTGTGTGCTAGCCATGCAGATGAAAAAACAAACAAGTGACTTTACATATACAGGCTGTTCAGGTTCTGAATCAAACAGGCTTTACTTAAGAGGCAAGTGTTCTTTCCACAGTTTTTCCTCTCTCCATGTATTTCCTTTATAGACTGCATGTCCTCTCTTCATGTACTTTCCTGTGGGGTATGGCAGTGAAGCAGTCGAACCTAAAACTTTTCAGTATTGAAGTAGATTCAGTACTGAGCACAGGACTAGCTGTTCATTTGTTCATTAACAATAAAAGATTAATGCATTGTTTTGCTATGGATGGGTTGCTGATTTTTTTGTTTAGTAATTTTTGTTTCACTTTCTTTCATTGAAGTAATTGCATGAATTGTAACAAATTTGCATGTTTTTGTTGCATGGCACTGATTCACACACACAACACACACATAACATGCAATAGCTCACAATAACATACAACATTGCTCATGTTAATTTCCCGGTTTTTCTTTGTAAGCAAGATTATATGGCCGAATGATGGCCCAGACTGGAGCTATGCATTGTTACAAATACCAGTGAGCGCAACAGGCGAAATGTAGTACATGTACCTGTACCGCCAGTATTTTAGGTGATTTTCAACCTTTTGCGTCTGTATAAACCCATAATGTCGTCCATTCAACAAAAAAACAAAAAAATGCCCTGCATGAAAGGATAAAGAATGCATTTTGTTTCATACCTGGAGATGAAAATGTGTAAATAATGGAGATAAATGATCGTTCCTCGATATTCTAAAATCGACACTCACTACCGATAAGTTGGGCTGTGATGCAGAGTTGAGTGAGATTTAGCAAGTGCCTGATTCTGAAGTGCGATAGTGCCACATTTCATCCAATGCAAGCATGCGAATGCACACAGGGTTGGTGCCTCCTTGGAACCAAAGCTGTTTCTTTACAATTGTTCTTCATTGATACCTATCAAATAATGAATACTGCTGGAAAGTGCCGGGAAGAGTTGTATGAGAGCTTGCTTTTAATGTAATCTTTTTCTTCAAAAGCAGAGGTCCTCGCATTCAAAGATTTGAGGAATGTGGTGTGGTAAACAGTGTTCCCAAATATTTTTTTTAAAAGGTTGCTTTTTGCTTATTGGGAGCAAGGAAATGTGATGCAGCTAGAAACCTGAAATACAGCAAATGATGCGTGGTCGCCATGTGGAAATGGAAGGCGGGCATTGCTAGGAGAGGGCAACAAGAGCGCTGGAGAGAAGTTTTCAAATCATTGCGAGGAGCTTGCTCGTTGCACGCTGTCGAAGTTGGTGGTGGCAGGTTGTCGTAAAGTTTGGCAGCGCTGCTGACGCCACCTACTCCCCTCAACGTGGCAGTGTGGTGTAGTGGTACAGGGAAGTGGGATTTGCAACGAGAAGGTTGCAGGTTCTATTCCTGCTCCCGCACTCTTGTGTCCTTGAGGACAGAACGTTATCCTGTATGATGTTGTGCATGCCTGCCAACTGTTCCCGTAATCGTGGGAACATTCACATTTCTTTGGGAAGAAGCAGCTTCATTCAGCTATGTGTTCATATATTGTAGTCAACACCTGCTTCAGTAATATGTAGGGCCTATGTAGTGATGTATGGAAGATGGGTGAACATTCCTATTTTTGCATTATTTTCTCCCAGTTGCTATATTCCTATTTCCTGAATTTTATGGCTGGCATGTATGCATTGTGTATGAAAAGGGACCCCGCTGGGAAGCTGAACACTGATGTGCTTGGATGTTGTATGTGCATTTGTGTGTATGTGTGTCAAAAACTAGCAGCCCGACTGAAATGCTGACCAATTAATTAAATTATGAGTGTACTGTGCCCACAGGTGTGGCTTTCACAACAGGTTTCCTGATAGGTTGAAATATACCAGTAGCACACGATAGCATAGTGAAAAGACACTCCTTAGAATCTGGTATCATCCTTACAATCATAATTGCTGACAAAATTTAATTAATTGCGTACAGTGCATACAAGGTCAACCAAAGTTGAGAGCCAGATTGTCTGCTAATTGAGTAGATATTTATTTATTGTTAGGCGGTAGTGGGTTGATAGGAGGCACAGTTGTCATGAAGGAAAAATCTAACCATTAGGTGATACCTGTACAATGTAGTATGTTTCAGTGCTGTATTTTGTAACACTTTCTTTGTTTGCAATAAGATTTGTGTGTCCATATAAAATTAACAATTACAGAAATTGTCAAAGCTTTAAAAAAAATCATCTATGAGCTGCATGTATGTTCTCTTTTTTGTTTTAAGAATTATTATTATTATTATTATTATTATTATTATTATTATTATTATTATTATTATTATTATTATTATTATTATTATTATTATTAATATTGTCATAATCATTATTATAATTATTGTTATTATGTCTTGTCTGGGTGTGTTCCTTATAAGGATTGGGTCTCGGTCGTTGGCGTGATTTTGTTGTCTCTGTTTATTTTAGTTTTGTGCCATTATATTTCTAATATATAACATCATCATCACGTATCTCTTGACTGAATAAGGTTCTGATATGTAGATAATGAACATGTACATTTGTAACACTCTGTATTGAATTGAGAGATGTAAATATACTATGAGACAGTGACCATTCACTTACACAGATGTTGTCGTTGTTCACTGTAGACATCAAGCGGAAGTTTGATACCAGGTACAGCAGTTGGAGCCCCATCGAGTCCAATAAGAATGTATTGCTTGCACGAGGTGTTTCACAAAGCATGCTCAACTTCCGATGACTGACGAATACGAACCGAGTCGATTCATTGTCATATACAACAATATTGTACATTTCCTTTCTTCATTACTGCAATTCTGAAAAATAA
This sequence comes from Diadema antillarum, assembly GCF_040938485.1. Lineage (NCBI taxonomy): Eukaryota > Metazoa > Echinodermata > Echinoidea > Diadematoida > Diadematidae > Diadema > Diadema antillarum. The sequence goes on from NW_027271774.1 coordinate 51,130, forward strand.
ATCTCGGAATTGAATTACGCCAAATTGTACTCTGTTCTCTATTCCTTCTCTTTGTCATTTTGGATGTTCATACAATGTATTTATCATAGTGCGTAAATCAAAGTGTTCAGGTGATGGTTGTTTTCATGTCTCAAATTTAGGTGCGTTTGAGCACAGAAATGTTTCTAGAGATTTTTTTTTTCACTCGTGTGAGGTTTTGTTGTTTTGTTTTGTTTTGTTTTGTTTGCCTCCACCCTAAAAGGTGGCAGAGATATGTTTTCAGGTTGTCTGCCCACCCCTTATCTTATTACAATTAAAGGGGAATGCAAAGTTAGAAGATGAAGTGAAATAAGATAAGCACAACAGTGACAATCTGGTCGAAATTGGATTAAAATTGGGAAAGTTATGAAATTTCAAAGATTTGCTGAGTTTTGAAAAAAAAAAGTTTTTGAACAGTTGATATGAATATGCAAACAAGTGAGCTGATGATGTCATCACTTCACAATTTTCTATTGACCTACGGTACAAAAAAAGAAATAAAATTTCATTTTTCTGCCATAATATTGTAAACCATAATGTTATTCCAGGTTGAATAACTTCAAAATAATATATAAGTCATCTGTATCAGGATTTAAGACTGGTGCATAATTGCATTTGAATGGAAAAAAAAATTGAAATTTCAAAATTTTATGTACAAACTATATGGCAAGTTGTGAGGGTATGACCTCCTCACCAATTCACTATTTTCATATTCATGATTGACTGTTCAAGATCTGTTTCATGAAAATAAGCAAAACTTTTTAATTTTATAACTTCCTTAATTTTCATCTGGTTTATGTCAAATTTTCATTGACATGCTTAGAATACCTGTATTTAACTCTTTCTTTTCAGACTAATTTTCAACTGGTCTGGAATTCTACTTTAATAAATTAGCAAGAAAAGAATTCAGTGGATTTTCTTGATACCCGACCCAGGTACACTACCTTAAGTCTAGATTTGCTGCGTAGATCCGTGGCAAGATCATTCAAGGTCGAAGGTCGAAGGTCAAAGCTCACAGAACTTCGGATGAAAAATGCATTTCATTGGAGACATGACCCGAATTCATGAAGGTGGTACAAATGAAACCATGGTTTAAACCATGGACAAAAACCATGGAGTGCCAAGTGTCGCACGGAATATTTCGTTACGAAATTGATCATTTCGTCGACAAAATGACCGTTTCGTTAACGAAATTATCATTTCGTGGACGAAATGTTCATTAAGTTACAAAATGTTGTCATTTCGTTACAAAATAATCATTTCATCGACGAAATGACTGATTTCGTAATGAAATATTCTGTGCGACACTTGGCGTTCCATGGTTTTTGTCCATGGTTCAAACCATGGTTTCATTTGTACCACCTTCGTGAATTCGGGCCAGTGTCTATGAAAACATGTTATACAACATTTGGAAATACAGGATTCATAATATTGTTTTTGTATACAACCGTAGGCCTATTGCAATTTATCTGTTTATGTGTATGAATGGCCTTTGTAATTGGGAGGGAGGGATGAAAGGAATCAAAATATTGCAACGGCTTTCGACATTAAATTTTGAAAAGCGTGCAGATTTGGTTGCAAAAAAAAGGTAGCATATCGTTGGTGCAGATTGGCCTTGCAAAAATGATCGACTGTCAATACATTGCGCGATATTTGGGTAAGCTGTAGGGGGCGCCCTTCAAGATTGAATGCAAACGTGATTGGGATGAGGATCGAAACAAGATTCGATTCACGATTTTGATCGTGCGGACCTCCGGACTGTGCGGGCTGTTACAATAACCAAACTACCAAATGCGAACCCATTAGTCTTCTTTGAATATCAATCTGAGAATTACATGTAATTGATTTTTAGCATCATCACTCATCTTTCAGACGACCCTGCCACATGTTCATACTCATTATTATACGTTATTAATTCCGAAGCTCTTCGAGATTTCACTGGTTTCGCTCGGACAGAATGTGCTGCAGTGCAACGTGTGTTTATATAAGTATCTGTTTTGCATCATTTAAACTATTTATATATATATATATATATATATATATATATATATATATATATATACATACATACACACACATATGTATTTATTTATTCATTTATTTATTCATTTGTTTATTTATTTATTCATTTATATGAAGAATCTAAATGGAAAAATAGATATATCCATTTTGGCAATCTGATATATTTTGAGATTCAAGCTGCCGAATAAACAAAGAAATTATAATATGTGATAATTTTGATATCTTCAAAAATATTTCTTGTTATTTAACAAGGTGCATTATCATCGAAAATGTTTTATTTTTCCGTATTTTATGAGGACGTTAACTTGTTTTAGCATTCAACTCTTCATGTATGTTATGTATATAATTTGGTCTGTGTGTATGTGTGTGTGTGTGTGTGTGTGTGTGTATGTGTGTGTGTGTGTGTGTGTGTGTGTGTGTGTGTGTGTGTGTGTGTGTGTGTGTGTGTGTGTGTGTGTGTGTGTGTGTGTGTGTGTGCACGCTTGGGTTATTTTTGTGGGTGGCCTGAACGTGAACCATATAAGTGCAGCACGAATGTCTCAAAAGGGACGAATCAATGCGCAAACAAAATGGCCACAACTTGCGCCATGTGGCTGTGATATTCAGAAGAAGTTCCGAAGTGCATTGTAGTTTATTTTCTTTCACGCTATCACGTTTTTACCTCCGAGAGCGAATTAATTCGACAAGAGACGACGAATGGATGAAATGTAAACAGTATTCATTGATATTCTTTTTTCTCCTTTTCAGGGATCGAGTTTTAAGCACTCTTGCCTCCTAATATTCTGGTGGGAGGTATTCGTGTGCATAGTCTCATGAGTATCACAATGTATCCTTTGCACTTTTCTGTACAAATTTACTGTCACCTCCGCAGAGTTAGGTCCTAAATGTATGAATATTATTTTGTCTTCTTTAGTGACTTTTTGTCCTTGAGGTTTAAACTTTGAAAAAGCGTTGGTGTTTGTACAGAGACCAATGCCATGAATGTTACCACCAGAGTTAGCTATACAACGATCCTCTCTTCTGCGTGTGCTGAATTCGACGTACTAAAGTTTGTATAATTATTTCCTATACGTATATGAATATGGCAGGCTACTTACAGACCTTATAAGTCCATGTCAAGACATATTATCATAAATTTCAGAGTATCATAAAATTTTATTCACTTGTCTGATAGGAAACGGGTAAAAAGCGGCCATTACACAACGAGAAGAAAACTAGGAACAAATATGTGAAGTCGTTTATCTATCACTCAAAATATATCCGTGTGGTCCATTTAGACTTTTCTTAACTTGAAATCACGTTCAAGTAACAAGCAGCGGCAGCTGCAGCAGCAGGCATCTCTCACCGATTAACATTGATTAAGCCACGCCCCTGGACAAAACGATGAAATATACGCGTACATATCATGAGGGGAACAGTCGTGTATGTTTTAGACTTTGTTTTACAACACTTGAAGCAACAAAGATATACAAATTTGAATACACAAATGCACAAGAGCACATCCAAGCGCACCATTATTTTGCTCCCTCACAACATATGTTAATTATCGCTCTCGAGGAACTAAGGAAGTTGACATAATTTATGTGACTGCTTGACAAGACAAACCGAACCACGTTTCGAGATACATGTATATCCAGTGGTTACCGCTTCTTTAAACTGACGATCATCTAAAAATTAAAATCGTAAATTAAAAAAATGGTAGTGTCAATATGAAGTTGTGATTAAAGAATACTTTTACAAATGAAAATGACGAATGACGAAAATTGTCACGATAATTTCATTCGTACATGTAGTTACATCAGAAACACTTTCCTCGAATCTAGCTCACTCTCTTCCATGTGATCAGACAACGGGAGAGAGTATACTGTACTATAGTAACATATAAATTAGATAGTTACAACGAAAGAAACATATAATATCCTCGATGCCAACGTGAAGACTCTTGGATACGATATTGTCCTACACAGTAACCTGGTATCAAATTTATGATGGTATATAGTTGTGTCGCTTGTCACCCTTCTTAGAAAGTTAGAGTTCAAAAGTTCTAAAGCCTATGAAGACATCCTCACTTTGAAAGGGAGGAAAAATACATGCATTCCGTATAATCTATAACACTTAATTTCTTCTCTGTTTATTTCCCCTGCTAGTTTGTCCATCATCAGAGGGTTTGACAGTCAGATGCAATCCGGTGAAGTGTGACATCAGGGCACCGTTTCGTTAAAGTTGTCAGCCCTGCCAAGTTGTCAGTCTCTGACAATTTCAGTAAAATCCCTGGTTTTGATTGGCTGAGATGCTCTGGTCACCTATTGTTATGGTAATTGTGAGAGACTAATGACTTGTCAGTGCTGACAACTTCCATGAAACGGTGCCCAACAGCATAGTATGTGTCCCAGATGTAGCCTTTTGTTGTTGATGATGATGTTGATGTCGTTGCTGTTGTTGTTGTTGTTGTTGTTGTTGTTGTTGTTGTTGTTGTTGTTGTTGTTGTTGTTGCTGCTGCTGCTGTTGTTGTTGTTGTTGCTGCTGCTGCTGTTGTTGTCAGAAAATGTTTGAATATGCCCATGGACAAACAGGATCTCTTTTTCTTCAAGAGGGTTTTTTTACACTTTACAAGAAATTACTGTATTAATTCGTATTTGCTGCTATTATTAATCAAAGAAGTAAAGAAATACTAAGACACACTGACTTTGTTGTTTGTTTGGGGGTTTTTTTTCTCTCTCATCTGCAAGCTTTTACACAAAACCATTGTTTGAGCTGGGATTCGACATAATAAATTACCATGCCTTCCTCCCGTAGCCTTTATGATTTATCCTGGAAATTAGGCATGATTACACAGAAGCAACGAAAAGAAATTGGCGGCTGAACCTACGAACCACAGCCTAGACAAGGCCCAAAGTATCATAAAACTTGCGATTACTGCTGTTACTAAGGCAGCAACCAACAAACAACCAATCACATTTGAGCAATTGAAAGTCATTGTCGTCCATAGTAACTGCGATCATCACAACTTTTGCATCATTTATAAGTCCCAGGTCTTCGCTCTAAACTCGCACGCGACAGAAATCGAGGGTCAAGGCAAAGCGAGGAAGGTAAACCACATTGACTGGCCTTGAGCGGTTTGGACCAAACGATAAATCGAGCCCCAAGAAAATGTCACCCGCCGAATCAAGCAACCCAAACACAAGACTTCGAAGCACACCATGTCTCGTGGGCATCTCGTGACGACGATAAATTGTTTGCTCTCGTTCAATTTCTCTTTGTCCCCCATCATTCTCCACGCTCTCTCCCTGTGATCTGGGATTTGGCGCATTAGCCGCGGTGCCTTGTGTGAGTTTAAAATCATGGCAAAACTGATTTTGAGGAGGATTTCGCGACAAAAGTGCACCGCATTCTCGCGCCTAAGGTGAGAATGCGGTGACGACAGCAATACAATATAGCGGGCGTTCCGCAAAAGTGGTCTTTTCTTATACCAGTCATAGATTCGATATCTAACGAAGCAAATTCGACATTATTTAACTCTGAACTTGAACTTGGACTTCTGCTTTATGATTTTAACTTTACTTTATCCTCTCTTCAGAATTTCTCGACTCTTTACATTATTTCTGCCATTCCTTTGCGGTGTTATTCTCTTTCTACCTCCGTTTTAAGTGTTTCATATGTTTTTCTAACAATCGCATGGCACTGCATTTTCTTTGGTAACATGCCGCACTCCTTTTCATATCATTTTCCCTCTCCCCCCCCCCCCCCCTTTTTTTGGGGGATGAAGGTTGGGAAAAGACAGTTCATTGCTTTCACGTTTTCCTGCCTGCTTTCTTTAATATCCATTAACTTTAAATATTTCGAATCTTTCTTCATTTCATTCTCCTTTGAAGTTTCTGTTGTGTTTTCCTTAAGCCCCTTTAACGTTCGGCGAATGAAACGAGATCCTAGAAGTAACTGTCAGCAGTCCAAGCCGGATGGCTGTTTGTAAGAATTCCATCTGACCAGACATCAACGTATATAGGCATATAAATACCGCAAAATGACCACTGGCCCTGTCCTTGCCTGAACGAGATAATAACTAGATGATTTGAATTGAACTGATAATGAATTCTAACAGCACTCCACGAATGTGGGTCCGTTTCGATCAAACATTTTAAGGGTGCGATTTTTGTTATACTTCTTAAAAACACACGTAAGTATAACGTTTTTCTTTGTTTAAGGAGGGGGAGGGCACGGTGCCATATGTCTTGAGGATCTTCCTAGCATTTTGTATCATGTAATATACATCCTCCCATGATTACGATTATTCTTCGTCCAATTTCAATGAGACGTCTACTATCTATTTTGGTTGCTTTTATTTGATAGTTTATCAATGTTAACTTGAACACGGAGTGCTGTAGATTGCACATGAGAATGTTGAGCGGTATCCGCATGTCATCCTTCGAAATACTGTTAATGATCGTGCAATGAGTAAACCCTAGTCATGAGGTGTACACATAATCCAAAATCATCAGAACTACATTGTATTCTTGTATTCACGTTGTTTAGATATATCATTTTAGCTGCACCATTTTGGCTCTGAACTACGCACCGTGACAGAGTGAATGAGACGCTTGACTTTCAATCGGAAGGTCCCGGGTTCGAATCCCGTCAAGTGCCTGTACGTCCTTAGACCAAATTCAATTACCCACAATGTCCCTCTAGAGTCTCGACCCATCATTTCTTGTGTCAACAGGTACCGACAACGCTATGGTAATGATAACGGCAGTGCCTTCTGGTAGAGCAGTGTCAACACTGAAGTGGCAACACTGGATAAAGAAGACATTATCATTATCAATATATATATATATATATGTATATATATATTCTCAGCCAAACGTCAACCGCTATACATCAGAAACTTCTCCCTGTAGTCCCTGCCTGTAAATACCTGTTTTTGCCCATTTTCTTCTTTATTTTCAGCTGTATTTTTTTTTTTCATTTCCATCGACCTAAATCGAAAAGAAAGCAATCAGAAAAAGAAGGGAAAAAATGGAATGACTACATTCTCACGCCCGTTCGCCTCTTTAATCCATAGAAACCTCGCTCAATGTCAATGCCAATATCTGCAGTCATCGCATCAGCCCCACACGAATTTCACAAAGGGGACGAGTCGGCCACGGCCGGGGAGAAGTCGCGTGTATCGGGGCGACTCGCAAGAAATAAACCAGATAATTAATCATATTGTTCAATTTCCACTTGTAGGGCGGCTCACGCAGTCTTACCCCACGTGGTTTCTACCTGTGGTAAACAACCCAATTCTCCTCCATAAAGGCTTCTTTCATTCTCTCCCTTTCTTATTCTTTCTTCCTCTATCTTTCTCTCCTTTTCTCTGTCTATTTCGCCCTTTCCCCTCCTACAAACGCATGATTTTTCTCGACGTCATTTTGTTACTGCTGAATGTTAAAATTATACCTTTCAACCATCGCATCGCCCGTATAACGACCGATGTAGGCAGACCGCCGCGGCGTCGCCCCGTAGCTACGTGACAGCTTTTCTCCCCCGCTTCGCGCCGTTCCAGGGCTTGTCAAAAACTCTTTGGACAGATGATAACTTAATGCTCAACGTCTGGGCCCTTTGAAAATAATGATCATATATTTTCTGCATTCAGCATAACGATATTATTATAATCATGCTGTGCTCTATATCTATCAATACCTGTTAAGCACAGTTTGTTTTTTTTTGACTGATTCTCAAAAAAAAAAACCTGTATATAGGATGAAATCGTCAGGTGAAACATTCGGCTGCAACAGTGGAGCTAGGGCGCGATAGACATATTCTAGTCAATATGCCTATTTTTAGTAAATGGATTCAGATTGTAAAATGAAAATGGTGATAAAGCAACAAAATGGGAATATTCTCAGACAAAGTTGCATAAATATATTTCGCAAATGAGATGATGATGATGATGATGGTGATGATGATGATGATGATCCACAGCATTTGTATAAAGTCATATTATGTTGTAGAACATTTGAAGGCACAGACTCCTCCAAGAGGAGTGAAATTCTTTGTTGCATTCGTTATTTCCTATGACTGTTATCAGCCTCGTCCATTGTCTTTTTTTCATGCTGCCTACTCAATGATAACTGCGTTGACACTAAACTTTGAGGTTATTTTGTGCGGCGATGAACGCAAGTCTGTTCGTTTGGTTGTTATTGAGCTCCGACTTTTGAAATTAAAGGTGCACATACTTGTAACGTGCTTTATAAATCAAATCGATGGAAAAAAATCCTTTAGTTAAATCCTTGGTTTTGATTGGCTGTTACCATGGTTACTATGGTAATTGTCATGACACGCTGCCCTTGGAAAAAAAAAAACTTACGTGAAGGCAGCGATGATTGCTTTGTTGTATTTGTGATTCGAAAGATCGTCGGCGACCATGCAGTCAGTACATATAGATGACGTCTCTTCGAGAAGGTTATAATCGTTGTCTAAATTCTTACAAAATAACACATCACACATCAAGAGTATCGCAAGCTTCTTGTTGATTCAGGGCACCGTCTCACGAAAGTTGTAAGTCCTTACAAGTTGTCAGACTCTGACAATTTCAGCAAAATCCTTGATATTGAGTTCCTGAGAAGCACTGGTCACTGACTGTTACTATGGTAATTGTCAGAGACTGACAACTTGTCAGGGCTGACAACTTTCATGAAACGGTGCCCTGGAGTGCCAAAGGTTTTAATTGTCTCTTTTCTGTTTCGAATTTTTGATGCTTGCTTTGCCATCCTGTCATTGGTAGGATAGAGGAGATCAGCTTTTAATCAGACAGTGGTCATGACAATTGTGACAACTGTAACTTGAATGCAATGGTGCGTTTTGCCCCATACATCGTCATGACGTCATTACATGCTACAGTGGCGCCATTTCCTGAAGACCCTACCCTTCCCCCGTGCCTCCCACACACGTCTAAATCATTCAAACATTCAGACACATTTTACTATCTGACGTCAGTGGTATATTTTCAATGGCACAGCACAGACACACAGGGTGATTGTCAAAAGCGCCGTAGAATATGATGACAATGGCCTTATTTACCAGAGGAAGCGCCCTCACGGTAACCCCTCCTCTCCCCGAGGGCTCTGTACGCCGAGATCAATACCCCCAGCAGCGTCAAGCACCAATTCATGTACGTGGATCAAGAGGAACATTGTGGGTTTCAAAACACCTTGTACAATAATTCAATTCAAGTCAGTTCAATTCAACTTAATTCAATTCAATTCAATTCAATTCAAATTTATTTCACATCTCTTCAAAATTAATAACATCGCAGAGTTAAAGCTACATACAAACATGGCAAACAAACAAACAAACAAAACACTATAACCCAATAAATGCAACGGATGTGTTGGATGACTAGCACATAATAATAATAATAATAATAATAATAATAATAATAATAGTAATAGTAGTAGTAGTAATAATAATAATAATAATAATAATAATAATAATAATGATAATGATAATAATGATAAAGGACATCTATATTGCGCAGCTACTATAATAATATACTCTACTGCGCATTACAAAATGGCATGCATACAAAAAATTCAAACATAAAATACATTACTTCATGAGATGACTTTTTAACCTGACCTTAAACTCAGTAATTGTAACTGCTTGTCTCACAAACAAAGGGAGATTATTCCATAGTTTTGGTGCAGCATACAAAACTGCCCTGTCACCAAGAGCAATCAATGTATGCCCCGGTCAGGATTCGAACTCGGAGTTCCATGTCCGAGATCCCAAAGTCTAATCTAATCCACTGTACCACAGTGAACCACGCGTCGGTTTGTCCAAGGAGTTATTATGATAGCGAGAGCTAACTGCTGTAGTAGCTCAATAGTTTCATTTTGCAGCTGCAAGTCCACACATTCTGAATTCGTCATCGATAACCAGCGAAAATAATAATTTTAAACGAGCAGAGCAAAATGGTATAGAGACTTTATCAAAGGTTGACAAGTGCCATGGGCATGATGGGTGTGCCATGAAATCAAGTCAAAAAAAAGTAAATACCGGTATACTTGGTTGTATAGTGATCCGGCAGCGATGATCTTTTAAAGACACAATGGCGCTGCAGTTGTTAGATAATAGAACAAGATATGTTATTGTGTTTATGAAAGCATTGTGGAAAAAAAAAACAGTGGGAGAGTTTTGGGTCAATTACATCATCAGCTTAGCATATTAGGTGGATGCGACCAAAATCACTTGTTGGTGAAAAACATGTAAAATTCTGAAATTCCATGATCACTTTTATTTCATATCTAATTTGATGAAATTTCGTTCATTCTGATCGTCTGATTTCACTTTACTTATCAAAATCACGCTGAATATGGAGTGGAGTGGAGTTGTACTTTAAACCTAAAGAAAATACAGTCATCCTTGTCTAAGCAGACCTCACATAAGTCGAAAATATAGCTAAGTCGGAGAGAATTCTTACCCGGATTTACATAAATATGATTGTTTTGATTATATCGTGTAAATCGAAATTCACGTAAGTGGAACCCTTTTGAGTCACAGTTGGCTATATATCTGTATGATGTACATTCTGGATCCTGCTACAGCGAGTCCATAGTATGAAACATTGTCGCAATGGAAAATTAGAGCTCTGTTATCTTAGAAATGGGAGAAGAATTTTGTTCAAAATTCAGTTGACCTAATCCATCTGCTTTCCAATAACAAAATCAAACGGGACGTGGCGATAGACTCAATTCACTTCCTACCCCCAACCCCCTGTGCTAAAAAGGTATCAAGGTCATTTGTGTATTTTGAATGATGTTGCCTGGGGTTTGAACTTTCAATTATTGTGCGACTGTTTACGCTCCATAAACTTCTGGTTGGAATGTTAACTGCAGGGATGTATGAATAAATATTTGCCTTTCATTTGTGATGTGGTGTGTTAGACGAATGTACAGAGAAAATGATAGGTAGATGGATAAGAGAGAGTGATGAATATATGAATAGATAGATAGATAGATAGATAGATAGATAGATAGATAGATAGATAGATAGATAGATAGATAGATCGACAGAAAGATAGATAGATAGAGATTAGCAGATAGAGAGATATACCACATACATAGATACGATATAGATAAATAAATGATTAGATAGATATAAGAGATAGAAGACATGCATGCAGATGATAGGTAGATAGGGCCTAGAGTTACAGATAGATAGATAGATAGATAAATAAATAGTTATAGACTAGCTGATAAGATAGATAAAGGATAGGTAGATTACAAAGAGGAGGAGGAAAGAGTGAATGAGTGTAGGAAAGAGAACGAGAAATAGAAGAAGAGATAGAGAGGGTGATACAGTATACTGTCATAGATTTCGAACATATTATTTCTAAAGTGTTTATAATTTATTTTCACAGGTATTCCTACAACCTATACTCCAATCACCTTCACTGTGCATTATGTCTCGTCTTGGTATAATGTCATGACATCTCCTCCGCCCCTTCGTCTTTTTCTCCCTCTCTTCCTCTTCTCTCTCTCTCTCTTTCTCTCTCTCTCTCTCTTCCTCTCTTTCTTTCTTTTTCTTTGAAAGGTATAGAAGGCGTGCTTAATTTCACAGTCTCAATCTCCGTGGGGTGCTACTCGGCACAATACCTCAACTTTTTTTTTTAACCCGCAATGATGATGGAAGAAATGAAATTTAGGGATTATCGCGGGAGGGGTGAACCAGCGCATGATCAATAGACCGGGGAAAAAGGGGGTTTCGCCAACTCTTGCCGAATCCCAGGTCCCTACCCCCAACAAAGACTAAAGGGACGTAGGGTCTAAGTCAAGAGCAAGTTGGCACATGTGCCGGCATATCTATCTGATCGAGCTGTCGTCATTCAGTGCACCGCTGAACGAAAATGTCAAAATATTTCTTAACCAGTATACTTTGCACCAAACGGTTATCGCATGCACAATTTAGTTTATGACAACTAGGCGAGAACCGTACGTCAGAATTGTGACGGTGCATGCATGCGGTGAGTTCAGTTGCACAGAAGTATTAAAGATTGCTTTCTTCGAGGAATGAATTTGACGATTCCTTCTGCTAAATTTGTAAACTAGACAATTCTGTCTGAGTTTTGTGACGAATCTGGTTTTATACATGGAAGTTGTTAAGATCCTTTAAGGTACATTGCAGGCCTATTTGTGCATTTAGTGCAGAATGTATGTATCATTCCAGTGTCATTACAACAACAACAACAACAACAACAACAACAACAACAACAACAACAACAACAACAACAACAACAACAACAACTACCTACAGTTTTACAAGCGTTAAAGCTTTTATGTAGGCCCCATCATATTTCTGATACTTATTTGTGACATCTTCATAATTATGATATGACCATGTACATTTGTGTCAAGAATGTTTTTTTTTCTTTTCTTCTTCTTCAATCAAAAGACATGATTGTATAGATTTTTGTATTCTTGTTTTATTGTCAATCATTTTGTGATCTCATCATTGAGAAAATGGAAATATGAAATAAATTTGAACTGAATTTGAACTGAACAACAACAACAACAACAACAACAATGTATAAGCCCTAAGAACGAAATACTGTACAGACTAAGCATGTAGAATTATCAACCTTCAGATGCTTACATAAAGGTTAAGGATTACATTCCTTGCGATTTTTCAGTTTCCTTTTTTTTTCTGTCGTTCTTTCTTTGGTATATAAAAATGACAGTAATTGCAGGTATGATGATAATTATCAACATCGAAGGACGGATGAAAAATTAATGGAAAAGACGAAGGAGAGGAAGAAGAAGAAATGTAGAAGAAAGAAAAAGAAATACGAGAAAACCAGACAAGAGTGGATAAATGCGGCAAAATAAGTGACCAGAATACTTGTGGCACAAATAAAGAAAGAAAGGTCGGTGACTTGTAGGAAAACCGAACAGTCTTAGATATGTACCTTTTTCGACGATGTTTGCGAAGGATTCCAAAGACACAATCTATCTTGTATGAATGAGAAAGTTTTTCAAAGGAAGAAGATGATGCTATACTTACAAGGATAAATGGAATTCCTCCAGTGAAAAGGATTCTATTGTGAGACTGTTAGCCGCAAGGAAGGTGACACGCGATGGAGAAAAGGTGTTGAAAATTGTCCAAAAAGGGTGTTTGAAATCCAAACAAAACAGGTTCGCACAAAATACGCCCCAATTCGAAATTGGATGTCAGTTAATGACAGGGTAATTTTCGTGTTCCCCATTGTTCCATTCCTGTTCTTTTGGATACGAGACACTTGTTTGGGATCGCAAGGTGCGTGAATGACACGGGATATATTGTTGAATGCGATGAGCTACTAACAATTTCCGTCTTCTTGGTGGAATGACAATTTTTCAACCTATTCATTGCACTAGCACACTCACACGCACACATATGTAAACACAGGCATGCTTAAAATGTGTCTCCCAAATTTCATGAAATTGATCTTAAAGTCCCTGTTTACCTTTGGGAACAGTGATTTATTTTTTTTTTAAAGATATGACATTTAATGCATATGTGTCGGTCTGTTGTACCACAAAACATCCTACCATGTAAAATTTTCGCAATAATACCTAAAATATGAAGAGATATCTGTATTTGTCTCAATAAACCGTAACTGTAGACGGTTTAGTCTGGAAACGTTTTTATTATAACTATTGTTCACATTTTGTATAATTAGCAATACGTAACATCGATTTTACCGGTGCAAATTTTTTTTCCAGTGGTTGTTTCTATCCCTAACTCACAATTTAGAACTACTAATGCTAGGTTTTTGTTACATCTGCAAATGGTAAATTATGCCTTTAAGTTACAGAATCATTACAGAATCATTTTTTTCCATTATGCTTAGTGACTTTACGCTGCATTTGCAGAATAAGCAATAGGCCTACATGAAGGAGAGAAAGGGAGGGAGGGAGAGAGAGAGGGGGGGGGAGAATGGGGGAGGTTAGAGTAAACCACGTAACCAAGAATGATTAATTGTTTGCTGTTTTTCTGCATTACATTGAGACTGAGCTGCGAACGCTGATCGTGCGTAACGACAGCATCAATTACTCGAGAAAACTAATGGAAATACAGATGTAATGATTAAACTCACATATCTAGGCTCGGAACTTTCAAGCAGGTCGGAGGTCTCTGGCTCCAATCCTATCTTTACGCTTATATCCTTGGACGAGGTAACAGTGTTGAACTCCTAAGCCATATAATTCTTCCCCGAATCTATTGTGCTTAAGTACAGTTGTCTTGGCAATGCTAGGACACTTATCATAACAATAATGATAATCAGAATCATAGTAGTAGTTGAAGTAGTAGTAGTAGTAGTAGTAGTAGTAGTAGTAGTAGTAGTAGTAGTAGTAGTAGTAGTAGTCACGTAGTAATGATAATGATAATGATAATGATAAAAATAATATTATTATTATTCAAATTCATGAAATTCTTCCGTCGAGATGTTTTCATTGCAACTGATTGACGACTTGCCCTACATCGACGTAAATAAGCACTGAATTGATCAGTGTTTAGTAGTAGCCATGATAAAAAATCATGGGCGTACATACTCGAGCAGGATTCGAACCTACGACCTCCTGATCACCGGTGATCAGGAGGTCGTAGGTTCGAATCCTGCTCGAGTATGTACGCCCATGATTTTTTATCATGGCTACTACTAAACACTGATCAATTCAGTGCTTATTTACGTCGATGTAGGGCAAGTTGTCAATCAGTTGCAATATTATTATTGCTATATTGATATTATTGTTATTATTGTTATTATTGTTATTATTATTATTATTATTATTATTATTGTTATTATTATTATTATTAGTAGTAGTAGTAGTATTATCATCATCATTGTTATTATTATATTATCATCATCATCATCATTATCATCATCATTGTCTTGTTCTGCTTTGTATGTTTGTTTGTTTGTTTAATTATTTGTTTGATAGGGCTACGGTTGCCCTCTTAGATGCCCTAACCTCGTTAAGATCAATCAATTCTTACCATTGTACCACGATATAGAACACCAGCATGATATGAATTTTATTTTGATGTCAAGTTAACACACACGTTGGCTTTGAATTGCTGAATGTTTGACGGACGGTTTTGTTATCAACCCCCTCCTTTCCGCAACTACCGTCTTCCTAATCGTCAGTTTTCTTATTTCTAGCATCTGAGTAAAACTTGATATTCAAACATTTCTGAGTTACCTTTTTTCCTATTTGTGTGTGTAATCATTTATTGATTAATTTTGGTTGTTGTTGTTGTTGTTGTTTTCCATGATTAGCCACAAGTACTACCAGCACACTGTAAGTAAATTTTTGTTGATGGAAGTTGTCTTTCGGCAAGCATGGCAAGCAGCTTGCGCACTGTTCCATAAGCAGATAGAGCGCCATCTTGTGCCGACTTCGTTGAATCTCCGTTTTCAGCACTTCACAAACAAGGCAAAACATGTTATCGATGGCAAACAATCGTATTAAATGTGAACTGTTTATCCTTTTCAATGAAAATATTTCTGTTCATCATATTTTTTTTAGCAATTTAGCGGATACACCGTTTCAAGATGAACATAAAACTTGCAGATGAATCCTTGGTATTCGCCTGAAAAGAAAGAAGAATGATTCATAGTCCAGGCCAGTATCGAAGCAACAACTATAGCTGCATATCTTAAACTCACTTTTGATGGTTATTTCAACACCATCTTCACACTGTTTAACATCAAAATATTAAAGACGTATGGATTGCATACATACAGGTTGATCTAGAGATATCCACGAAGTAATGTAGGGAGGCACGCTCAATTATGTGTAAATGTGTAAAATGTTAACTTTGCTTTATAGTATGTCACAATTCTATTTTTTCCATCGTTCATGTAAATCGACCAAGAGACGACAGAGGAATGCTGAAAGAGAAAGGATTATTGCTAACACACACACACACACACACACACACACACACACATATATATATATATATATATATATATATATATATATATATATATATCATTATTATTATTGTTACTATCATTATTATTATTATTATTATTATTATTATTATTATTATTATCATTATTATTATCATTATTATTATCATTATTATTATTATTATTATTATTATTATTATCATTGTTATTATTATCATTATTATTGTTATTATTATTATTCAACGTGATTTGATTTCAGTTTGCATTGTAGGCCCTGAACAGGAGTGAAGGTACAGGTGAATACAAACAAATGCTTGCTGTCTTTTCCCTCCCAAAATGATTGTAACATTGAAAGAATAAAATGCTTATATTTTGACTTAAATTGCATTGAATTGACTTGGACTGATTGAATGTAATTTATTTCATTCCAATGAGCATCATACATTTATTATACGAATTGTCATCTAAAATTATGAAAATGTACATTTCTTTACTTCCAACTTGGTTTGATTTTCTTTTCTTTTCTCTTTCAATAATGCAAGCTTCGGCTGCTTTCATCGGATCAGACGATATTCTTGTCAACATCCACATGATGAGAATTGCGCTCCCGTGCGCATGCGCCATCGATTTTCTTCGATTAGTTTGGCAACCAAGATGGACGACTCGAGAGAAGTGATGAGCAGGTTCTTCTCAAGATAACCAAGACATTCCTGCAGAAAGCCGTCTGAAAATTGTGTATCTTAGGTTTATAGAATACGATCAACAGTTTGACCAAGCATGTGCTGACGATCGAAGGGAGTGAATAGACACATTTTTCCGTATAATTTTTATCGTTTGCGTTCGAGGTAATCACCGTTTCTCCGAGAGCGCGCTTACAGTGTAGACAATCAACGAAAGGTAGTAATACGTGAAAGGCATGCAGTGTACAGCGTTCTCATGGACTTTGTGTTTGGTTTGTTGTATATTTTCCCTCCATCTGCAAAAAGAGGCCACCGAAAGAAATCATCGGACTCTACGGACAAGCGCATGATGAAATAAAATGCAGTGCTTTGTGTTACACTTTTCTTTCATTTTTGTTGTGTTTGTTGTGTGTATTTTTGCTGTGTTGTTTGAAATAAAGATCGGTAGCAGAGAGTGTTCGTTCTTGCCAATGTTCGTTTGAATCTCTCCCCCTCTTTTCTCTAGGGAACCAGACAGCGTAAACAGCCTGTAAGCTGTGGGGAATTCTACAACGCCTTCCTTCTCTTGAAGAATTATTTTTTGCTTTATGATTATGCATAATGAAAGCATAAGTCTTTTAGTTTGAAGTTTGGTATTTTCGTGTAATGCTGTGATGGTTTTCTCCTAACATTTTGAGTGTCGTACGGGTGAAAGACATATCGAAAAGGCTGCATCGAATATCGATCGGTTTCTACAAAATGGCGGACTAGTACCGTTGTTTATGCAGCATGATAAGACCAGCATTTAAAAGACGGGATAAATTCCTTAAAACACGCTAAAAGTTGAGCCGATTCATTTTCACTCTGTGTACATTATACATGTCAAGTACCATAGTGATCAATGATATCAAAAATGATATCAACGCATTGTAGTGTTATAGAAAGAAACGTGTAGAAATGGCACAAATAGTGCTTACCTGTATAGGTTCATAAGGTACATGTATCAGTTGTGTATGATAGGCCTACGTGTACGTCTTTACCTGCAAAATCTTTTACATTTCGAATTGATTGATAGACGAGAAAGATTATTGCCCTTAATATCTAAACAAGAGAGTTAGTTCTGAGAAGTAATGTATGTCTACAAATTGATGTGATGGTAGTTTGCACTTGCTGATTAAGTATATATGTTGATTGGGATAGGCCTAGTGCTGACCACAGCACAATTCTGTTAAGTTTTGTGTTGATTTCACGTCTGCTGTGCATAGATAATGAGAGACCAACTCAGGACCAAAAAAAAAAAGAAGAAAAATGGAGCTAAAAATGGAGCACTGTTAAATTCAACGTTGTCTTCTAAAGGTTTCAGAGAGCCCTAAAAATACGATGAAAGGTATTCGTCAGAGAAAAGAGAAAAGGGATACGTTTTGAGAGTTTTATCAACCCACCTTCCCCCCCCCAAAAAAAAAAAATAAAATCATCAATACAAAATTGTTGAACCAATGGAAAAAAATCAAATTAATGAAATTCTTACGTCGAGTTGTTTGTATTGCCCTACATCGACGTAAATAAGCACCAAATCATTCAGTATTTAGTATAGCCAAGATAAACATAAAGATTAGAACCAACGCTGGTTGTCGGGCGAAAACTCGGTGGTCTAGTGGATAAGACGCCTGTCCGGTGATCAGGAGGTCGTAGGTTCGAATCCTGCCCGAGTATGTATGCCCGTTATTCTTTTATCGTGGCTACTACCAAACACTGATTAATGCAGTGCTTATTTGCGTCGATGTAGGGAAATTTGTCAATCAGTTACAATAAAAAAACAACAACCCAAAAACCTGTAAACTTTTTCGACAGTACGATTGACACCCAACAATGTAACAATTGTTTATTTGTTTGTTTGTATTTCATTCGAAGACATGGGTGATATATGACGTCACGGAAATTGATAACGTGGACAATGAGTGCTGTGTAATACTTGAGTTGGCCATGTTGGCCATAGAGTTGGCAGATAAACTAGACCTCGCCTCAAATTCACTCGCGATGTGACCCATCAAGTACATGGATGTAAACTTCTATGGTTTGGTGTTGTAAAGCTTTGTTGTAATTTCAGTAATTATTTGTACTAATGTCATACTAGTAAGCGATAGCAGAAAGAATAAGTATTCCATATCATTGTTGTGTTCATGTATGTCAGAAACGTAACTTCCTACAATAAGTCTATAGTGACAAACAGTTTGGTTTTAGCTGTATGATACTGGGTGTATCATTGTGATGTACAATTGTATAAGCGATTGTCAGAAGAAAACAAAAGGAATAATATGTGAAAGTACATCAATACGCTTGTATGCCTATCATTATGTTATATCATATTATATATTGTATTTATATCTATGTATTTGTATAATATCCAGCTCGTGGTACGTGGTTGACCTTGAGTAGAGGGAATTGAGCATTTCCATTTGGAGTCGAGCACGAGTGAACGCACACGCACGCTCTGACTCACTCGATTTCTCGTAAGCGCGCATTGCAAACATTGAAGGAGTAAACAATTTCCGATCGATTGCACTATCGATTTTTGATAGGAATGTTATCATAACAAGTGATCGTGCACATTGGCCATGCTATGGTCGTGATCACTGCCTGCTTGCTATTATATCGTTAGCTCATTGTCATTCTCATACGTAATCATGCACTCGCCTGGCTTATAAAGACTGTGCGCAAGGCATGACTGTGAGGTTTTTATAGCAGAGTGCGAAAACATTAATGATCGGCTGCTATATATCGACAGCGTTATTGTAGCCTGTGAGCTTGTTTTCTAATACTGATATGTTTTTGCTCGAGGGAATCCCAAAAAAGAAAAGCCTGAGGCTATCTCGGAAAAGTGTTTGTTTCTCACCTTTAGTCAATGGCTTGATATGTAACACGCTGATACCAAAGTCGCTATTCCCCTTCTTCTCTCCCGCCTCCTCCTCCTCCTCCTCCCCTCCCTTCCTCCTCCTCCTCCTCCTCCTCCCCTCCCTTCCTCCTCCTCCTCCTCCTCCTCCTCCTTCTCCTCCTCCTTTTCCTCCTCCTCCTCCTCTTCCTCCTCTTTCTCTTCCTCCTTCTCCTTTTCTTCCTACTCCTTCTCCTCCTCCTTCTCCTCCTCCACCTATAATAGTCCTTCCATTCCCCTTATCGTCATTTCAAGTATTCTTCTTGCTTTTTCATCATCATCTTCATCATCATCACCACCACCACCATCATCATCATCATCCGTCATCATCATCGTCATCATAATTATCATCATCATCACCATCATCACTATCATCACCATCATCACCATCATCACTATCATCACCATCATCCCCATCATCATCGTCACCATCGTCACCATCGTCATCATCATCCCCATCATCACCATCATTGCCATCATCACCATCATCACCACCACCACCATCACCATCATCACCATCATCATCATCACCATCACCATCATCATCACCATCATCATCACCATCATCATCACCATCATCACCATCACCACCACCACCATCACCATCACCCTCACCATCACCATTATCCTTATCCTTTTAATCTTCTTCGTCTGCCCCTCCTTTCCTTGTACCCTCCTATTTCTTCTCTTTTCCTCTCCATCTTTTATCTCGTCCCTCTTTCCCATATTTTTGTTCCCTGTTCTCCTCATTATTATGTTTGTTAAATCACCCCAGGCCTCTGCACCATTATTCAGTCCGGCTAGGCCCCTACATCAAAAAGAGTCCAGGAAGATAGCTGAAACTGTGACTGAACCAACTTAACTACTGCTATTTTTCTGATATCGTAACAGCAATATCAATGGTAATAGTAATGATAATTGAAGTGGTAATAGTATTAGAAATAGCAAATGTAATAGTTAAAGTAAAGGTAAGATTGATGAGGACAGTTAGTAGTAAATGTAATAGCAATAGCTAAGGTGATAGTGATTGTAATACTGCTCGCAAAAGAAAAAACAGTGATAGAATCGCCAACTATATTTTCTGCTCCTTCCCGTACTGTTATCAAGTACAGTTGTATTGCGTTACTCTTACCACCACCACTACCGCTACACCAACTACTGCTGCTGCTAGTACTATCAATATGGCTACTTTTACTTCTGCTATACTACTACTACTACCACTTCTACTACATGTACTACTACTACTACTACTACTACTACTACTACTACTACTACTACTACTACTACTACTACTACTACCACTATATACTACTGTTACTTAAACCCCAACATCTTCAACTGTGATAAAATACTGATTCTTTAACTTACACCTGCTACTAATGTTACAACTAGAGCCTACTGCTTTTCCTGCAGCCACTACTGTCAATATTATACAACTATTCTACTGCTGTTACTCTTTTGCTACTTATTTCAGGCCGGGCCCTCTCCTACTTCTTCCTGTTTTTGTTTTTTCTCTTACTCCAGTTCTATCATACTTCTTAAGTTTATTCCTTTTACTTTTTCGTTACTTTTCCTCTTTCCTTTAGTGGTCTCTCCCTGACACATGCAACTGCACAGTCGTTTCTGTCCCCTTGTATTTCTTTACTCTTCCTTTGGTTTTCTTCGCTCTTCTCGCTCTTCTTTATACTTTTTTCCCCTGACTTTCGCAAACAATGTTCATTCCCACCAAAACAGACAGTTATCGATTGCTCAAGTATGCAATCACAATGGCCTATCGATCGATCCTTCAGGCCGATTACTATACGATTAATGGATAAACCGAATTTCGACAGGACCCACGGTGCGATTGTTACGTCCGCAGATCACAGAATACTTCGGCGAACGCCAGCTATAACCCGCATGGGCAAATAGCGCGCTTTGTTACCTCAATGGAGACACCACATTCACGCATGAGGGCGAATATATTGTCCCATGTGGTATGAAGATATCTGAATCAAAGACTATTGTGAATTCCCAAAAGAAGACCTTTTGCAACAATATCAAATTCTGTTCTCTCTCAATCGTAAAACCAGCAGCTAGATGCAGAGTTGTAGCATGAAATCGAGATAAAGAATGGAAGAGAACAATTCATAAACATGCCCGTCAAATCGTCAAGTTTTGAACAGTTTTTGGTGGAGCAATAATGCAAAGCCGGACATCTTAAAGTTAGGGACGATTTTCCACCTTGCACGAAAACCGCACTGCTTGTTTTTGTACAGTCATAACATGAGAATGTATGAGAATGTCCATCTCAAATGTTCTCGGGTTATAATTAATGTGCAGGGTGTAAAGCAGCTTTTCGACGAAATGATTAGACATACACCACGCATGTATACCTACTGCTTTGGTTAAAGGGATGGTATGGTGTTGGTCGAGATGGAGATTCAGGTTTGAACTTTTTGTGTGCTTTTTTAGAAATCATTTCCATAAAAAATCAAAGAGAATACAATTATAGGAAGAATTAAAGGTTTTTCATTTAAAAATCTGAAATGAAAATTGAAAAATTTTGAAATGGCCGAGATATCCAAAAGCAAAGTAAAACAAAGTGGTCCCGATAAAAGCTGGGTCCCACAAAACAAATACTCTCAGCAATACCTTCATAAGAACAAGTAGGCCCTACCTCTTCTCCCCCCTAAAAAAACAAACACTTTATTAAGCAATATTTAGATACCCACCTTATAAGCCACTAGAATAAAGCAGATGCATAACTCTATATACAGAGATATATACCACGTAATGAAATCATTGTTTTCATGCTTGTTGCTACTCTATTTGCAACAACGTTTCATTCACGAGCAGGAGTGACTGGTGGAGAATAAGGCAATTTGTTTTTATATTTGTTTTGTGGGTTTTTAAGTGTGTTTTTTTTATTGCAAGAGTCCAATTGTCTGTGACATTTGCAAACACTTAAACCCGCGATGAAAGTTCCCTAGACGAGAATCCGCACAGGTCAGAACGAAAATGCGTTGCGTTGTATTTTCAAAATTGAATTTAATCGACAACTGATTGACATATACAGGAATAATCTCTTCTCTCTCCCTCCATCTCTCTCTCTCTCTCTCTCTCTCTCTCTCTCTCTCTCTCTCTCCATATCTTCCCCCTCTCTCTTTATATACATTTATATATTTTCCTCTGCTTTCTGTGTCCTAGAAACAATGAGTATAGAAAATGTGTTGAGTTGTATCTGTTTTCTGTTCCAAGCTTGAAGTGGGCCAACTTCAAAACAAGATGACGATGGCTAAAGCAAATCAACTTCCATATACCAACGATTGAGATATTGCCTCACCGCCGTTGCTGGTAGTTACATTGCGGCAATGTCACGACATGAGTGTAGAGCGAGATGAAAACAAAAGATCAGACGAGGGAAGAAAGAAAATATGGTTCGTATAAACGCACAATTTTTGAGCAAATTAGGCGCGTAATTTGATGCGCGCTGCTCAAATTTGGTCGATCATTGCTGGTTGCGGCCCGGGATGGAAAGCCGTTGGCGTTCGAGTGAGAGAGGACAATTCGCGTGGGGGGACTAAAAGCAAATACGTTTGTGTTCGAGGTGTGAAAGACTCGTGTAAGAGAATAATAAGATACAGACTTCATTCAATATTCCCTCGGCGAGGTCTCCCATCTTTCTTCATCTCCTCCTTTTGTTTTATTATCTTCTTGAAAAAAAGAACACGAAAGAAAAGATTTTGGCAGAACAAAACCAGGGGATGAACGTTTTGATAAACGGGCTCGGATTCGCCGTCCAGGGGAGCTTGGAGTTAGCTATCGTGACGTCGCAAATTGATACACGAAAGCTCCCCGAGTAAGGGCCTGTTGCCAGATGAGGTATCGTTCATCATGGTTGCCATGGAAACGCGTGGGCGTTCATGGCAAGAAATGGAAATCTGGGAAAAAAAGTGTTATGCACTTTCACATCCAAGAGACGCTGCTAAGCAACTTTCCAAGTTTTGCTCATACTATTATTATGAGACAAAATTGTATGTTTGGGAAGTAATTTAGGTTTGAAATTGTTCGTCATCTGTTTTCATGATCTTTAAGACACTTTAAAACACTTGTTTGGTCATTTCCTTTTCTTTGTCTAATCGTATGCTTTCTTTGAGTATCCTTTGCAGGGGGAAAGCTTTTAATCATCTTCAGTCCGCAGCATACTTATATATACAGTGAAAAGGAGAGAAAATTAAATGTTACAACTTGATTAATGCAGAGATATAATGTAAAATTGCAAGGAGATGATGCGTGTTGAAGTTTAAACTTGTAATGATTTCCAGGGCAAAATTTAATATATAAAAGCATGAGGAGCATAGAGAATATTCAGATTATTGATCAATATAACCTTGAACATCCAGATTGGAATCAATCTTGTCTGAAAGTTCTATATTACCTTCTATTATGTTGTAAGGAATTCACCTCTATCTGTCTGTTCAAGCACCCGTCTATTTTGTCTCTGTCCGAATGATACCGCGGTTGAACTTGAGCTTAAACTCACAGAGCTTGCTACCACTTGAGTTTTTTTTTTTCCTCTCTATCCTTATATCCTTCGCGATCGTAGGACCCCAAATTTGATCTGGAGGCAAAATAAAGATTGGGGGAATAAGATTCCACCGGATTCTATCGCCTTTCACGCCGGTACTTCTGCGAAGAGCGTCGGGATCAAGAGGGGGCAAGTGCGAGCGGGAGGCTGGGTCAAATCGTGGATGGTCCGAATAGTTTCTTATAGCTGTAACCTACTCAACCAAAGGGGAAGAATGAAAAACAAAAATGAAAAAGAAATGGAGCAAGGTGCAGTGACGTCGACCAACCACATGGGGTCATTCTGAAAGGCACCCACAGGGTGTTAATGACAGTAGAACGGGCGGGGGGTAAATAAAAGTTAGAGAAACGACGATATAATGAATATAACACCAAGAGAGAAAGAAAACAGAGATGAAACAGAAAAAAAAACAACTAGTGGATGTCGTCATCATGTCGACATCATCATGGTCATCATTATGTAGTCACCACCATCTAAGCATCGTCCACCTTTCAATCCTCATCATTATGATCACCTCTTACAAAACATACTCTTCTTCCTCCTCTTCCTCCTCCTCCATCTCCTCCTTATCCTCCTCCTCCTCCTCCTCCTCCTCCTCCTCCTCCTCCTCTTCCTCTTCCTCTTCCTCCTCCTCCTCCTCCTCCTCCCCCCTCCTCCCCCCTCCTCCCCCCTCCTCCCCCTCCTCTTCCTCCTCCTCCCCTCCCTCATCCTCCTCATCACCACTTTCATCATCGTCACAACCACCGACATCACCAGCGGCTAATAATAAATGCCAACGCTTTCATATTGTACTTCCCTTTTTCAAAATTTTATACGTCTTCCTTTAAATGCCTACAAACAAGTCAAAAGAATGTATATTGCTATGAACTCTTATCAGTACATGAAATGGAAAATGAAATTTTGCAGATATAGATATAAATCTCTGACTTTCTCAAAGTACGATGTAGACTGTTTGTCTAGGTTTTATGTGAAGAAGATGCATCAAAATTTAAATGTACCGCGGATCTGAAAAAACAAACAAACAAGTTACATACAAAACAGAAAACCCCAAATGATTATGCAAACAAGCAAGCACACACGCACATCACAAAAACTGGACCCAACCAACCAACAACCATAGGCAAAATCTGAAAGCCACACACATTTCTTTTGGACATTCGTACCTAGCATTATATGAAGACATCGCCGGTATTGTTTTTCAGTGTACGTGCACATTTAGACGCAATTTTCCGTCAAAATTGAACTCTATCTCGTACAATGTTATTGTAAAATTGATTTTGATATATATTTCATTATGCTTGTCGACTTTATAACCCTATTTTCACCTCGTAGTAGTGTTACGCCAATGTTCGGCAATCGTCTGACCTACTTACCTGACCATGTTCAAGAGGGAAAGAAATGAAAACATTTGGGTCGTGCAAAAGAGAACATTTTCCTCCGCCCGAAAAACTCTAGCAATGCGCCGCCAAAAGAATAGTTTGAATGTCGGCAAGACATAATCTTGAACTCTATCCTTATTATGTTCTTTCTTGAGAGGACAGGAGTGGCGCTACCTGAGGAGAGAGGTGTAAAGTTGCACCCCTGCTCGCGTCACCAGGCGATTCCTTTTGGTTGACGAGGACGGACTGGAGACTGTAGTACGATGTGGACTGGAAAATCTTTGCGGAACTTTTTGTAATAACAAAGTAAACCGTATCTCTTCGGAAAACGTGCGTTTTTACCTGTCGACCGTGTGATTTATACTGCATTAAAAAAGTAACTAGGCTACAAAGTGCGAATTTTAAAAGGTCATACCAAAAGATTATATTTTCTTGATGAGATCCTTTGAGTATTTTTTTTTCTGCTCCTCATATTGTACATTAGGTTTTGTATGTGCACCATAGCAAATTTTAGGTTTAAATGCATTACAATGTAATTGATACTTGCATATTTTGCAAATGAAGATCTAATTTTCGATTGATGGGTTTTTGTCTCAGAAGAGTTACAAGTGGTCATAAACTGTCAGGACTGTCTTGGATCAGAGTCTGAGCTTGATTTGGGTTGTCTGATGATCTGTGAGTATAAGAATGATTCGTTCTGACCGTTTCGCAACGATTGTGACTGAAATCTTGTAGGAGGGGAACTCATTTTTTCAATTTTCTCTCTCATAAGACCGATTAAGAAAACGTGTGTGTGTTGGGCGGCTAAACTTTCATTGATGACTCTTTTTCATGCTTTATGATTTAGGATCCTCATCAATTGTCAGATGAGATTATAAGGTTATGTCATCGCTTGTTTCTTTCTGTCCTATCCCAATGCTGTCAATACCGCCCCCTCCCCTTCATTCTGCCCCTCTTTTCCTTTAATGCCCGATGTCTACCAATTTGATGCGCTATCCGACCCACAAAGGGATGGGGACACACAGGACTCATTGTAGGACCAAGGCAGGCAGGGACGGGGAACAAAGCAAGTCATTAAATATTGACACGCACCTTGTGAAAGGGGGCACGTTGTACTACCCCCCCCCCCTTCTATCCTCTCCCTCTGCGAGTGTACGGTATGTGTCATACCACAGCAAGGGGAACTACATCTGGCTAAAAGACAGTGCTATCCCCAGGACGAGGGACGTGAAAACCTGTCGAGGAAAACAAAAAGAAAACGAAAAGGAAAGTATCGATTTGTGTTTGACAGCAAGGTCCGCTGGCTTCTTTCTTTCAGAAAGAAAAGAAAAAAGTCACCGACGTTTTAAAGAGAAGTTTTGGCCCATGCTAAGAAATAAATCCGTCCTTAATTCGGCTTCGAGATCCAGCGCTGGAGAAATAGAAAGGGGGAAGTGAATGACAAACTTTGCCATCATAATTGCAACTGGTTGCCTGTTGAAAGGGGGTACAAAAGAGGAAGACTTGAAAGAAAAGTGTGTGACGAGAGAGAAGGGGGAAGGGGAGATGGGGTTTAAAAGAAACATGGATCATCAAAAAAAACTCTTGTGGGTAAACTTCGTGTCGAATTTAGCGGATTACAAGTTAATACTCCTATCGAACGTGAG
Organism: Diadema antillarum; assembly: GCF_040938485.1. Classification (NCBI taxonomy): domain Eukaryota; kingdom Metazoa; phylum Echinodermata; class Echinoidea; order Diadematoida; family Diadematidae; genus Diadema; species Diadema antillarum. The sequence continues at coordinate 78,292 of NW_027271774.1, forward strand.
AAATACGAAAGATGGCATCGGGGTAAACTCGTAAGCGGATTTCACACACTCGTCTTTACACTGAGCGCGCTCACACGCATGTCATTCAACTCCTTGCTGCTTTGTAAACGATCATTAATGGCAACACGTTTGTACATGTGTCAGTAGGCGTTTTCAGATTTTAGGTATACCGGTTCAACTGACTTCAGAATCTTTCAAGTTGGATATTTCCAAAAATGGTTTTAATAATAATAATAATAATAATTGCATTTATATGGCGCTTCATATTGACGTTTCTAAGCGAACTGTTGCTTCTCATACAAATAGACTAGAAAACACAATAACATTAACAAAATCAGCGTTAACAGTAGGCATTTGCTGCTTCATAAAGTTGATGATTGTGATCACACCTATTACTGCTCCTGCGCGCAATTAATTCTGCAACTGCCACTGCAGTCATTTCTTTAAGTCCTTGGTCGCCTGCTATCTTTTGGTAATTTACATCGTAATACATGAGGCAACAGTGTCAGTTTCTCTGGATGTCACATCTGGACATTTGGGCGCATTAGCGCCCCCATCGTTCATAGATGGCAGAGTCTCTCATTACCTTTCCCTGCCACTGCTAACTCTCCACTACCCCCCCCCTTCCTTCACCCATCTACGCCATTCGCCTTGGCGTAAAAATCTACCAGGCAAAGATGCTCTATTCATACACTTTAATTTCTAGCAATTTTACTTAATCCTTAACACTACCATTTCACGCAAAACAAGTGTCCCATTCGCCGTAATAAGTGTATATTGTCCTTTTTAAGGAGTTGCACCATATTAATACACATGTATTACAATTTATTACCTTGATGTACAGTGTCCATTGATAATGAGACGATGGTTAGACACCAAAGCCTGGTTGTGATAAACTGGTTATTCTTCTCAAAGTAAAATTTTGCTTCTCAAAGTCACTAGAAATCTATCTTTCGAATGTGAAACCTTGTCCCCTCCCCAGCCGCACCTCATTGATTGATTTCTCTCATTATCAAAATACCCTTAGAAATCACATAGTACACCCAATATCACTAACACACGAAAATGGCTCGGAATGAGCTTCAAAAGGAATCTTACATTGGAAATGAGCATTTCCATGTCAGTCACGTGCTGCAATACTTCATTTTGTCCGGAAACTTTGCTTTTATGATTTAGACGTCAATCTTAACTTCCATTCTTCATTTTTTTTTTTTTTGTGGATTCACATCTTTCCCGGGCTCTTCTACTCCTGCGCGCCTTCTTCATTATCATCATCATCATCATCATCATCATCATCATCATCATCATCATCATCATCATCTTCATCATCATCATCATCATCATCATCTTCATCTACTACTACTACTACTACTACTACTACTACTACTACTTCGTCACCATCATCGTCATCATTATCATCATCATCATCATCATCGCCGTCATCATCGTGATCATAATCATCATCATCATCATCATCATCATCATCATCATCATCATCATCATCATCATCATCATCATCTTAAATTCTTCTTCGTCTTTCTGAGCGACGAATTCACTTCATCTTAATGACAAAGCAAAATACCGTCAGTCTAGTGTATCACACAGAATTAGAGACTCATAAACTGCCGGTAATGCCGAATGTATAGTGTCAATTTCAATCTTGCGTCATTAAACATTTCGATCAGGGTACGAACAATATTCCATTTCTTTACGGACTTCCGGCGGTGTAATGACACGTCGATCCTTTCTATTGATTTCGCGGCTCTCCGCGGGAGCGCCATTAGGAGTGTCTTGGCGTGATAACGGGTTTCCGTGCAAAGCAAGTAGCTAGGAGCCGCATTTAGTTCTCGCCCTAATTGAAATAGGCGTTGTCGACAAACACTCGGTGGAAGAAAGCTAAGGAGAAGGACAAACTACACGAGAGTGAAAGGGGGATTAAACAGGAGGAAAGGGAAGAACATATACGTATATATGATAAAAGAAAACAGCGAAGTAACATGTGTTCCTCCCATGCTGCATTGTAAAACTCTAATGCCCTTTCAAGGTAGTCGGTAAACACAGGTCAAAAGACATCACGCAATGTCACTGTATGTCAATCCAATAGTGGATACAAAAATGGAGCTTGATAAAACGTTAAGATTTCCCCCGTTCTTAAAGACACATCATCATGATCACTGTCTCTGATTGATAATTATGTTGTTATGAAGTACACGGAGTTTAACGCTCTTCCATCGTACAGGACTCACGCTTGCCATTGTGTGCTTCTTCAGTGTTTTAAGGAAACTGTGTTTACTCTCACTGCGTTCAATATTTACCATTCACTCAACAGTATGTAAGGGAGACTGTTTGTGCATGGGCGCTAATACATGTGCCGCTCCTGTAGCGTTTTCGGTCCACATTCTGTCGACACTATTTACTCCATTATCGATATTTGCTGTGTTCTACAGGAGGGTAGCAACCCTGGACGTCGCGGGAGCAGCTAAAAGATGGTTGGGTTAGCGACCTACCTCCCTACACCACTTTAATAGTCACTTGTCTCGTCAAAACTATATGTGTGATGTTGTTTTGGCTGCTGTGATTAATGGGCATCAGCATTTGAGGGCATCATATAGCATAACTTTTACTTTGATAAACAAGCTAAGCTTCGTTTGGAACAAATCAGTACTTCTTCATTGTGGTACGTTTAGGTCTTACTAAAAGCTCTTATTATTTATCCCCACCCTCCCCCCCCCCCCAAAAAAAAAGAGATGAATGCAGATGTATGAAATCAATACCAAAACTTATGAATATTAAAGGCTTAAGACATAAGTATTTTGGTCTTTTCTAGCTCACACATTGAATCATTTTATGTTTCTTATGAAGATGATGTTGTGAACAACTGACATGACTTCGATGAACAAACAAACAAGCTAAACGAAACTTTGCCTCAGTATCTAAAAGGTGAACTTGTTTGACAAGCGGATGGCATTATTCATGTGGCGTTTCTCCTGAAGTTCATCAAGATGCTTAATGACTTGTTATTCTTCTGTAGTTGGGCGTGGACACACATGTCATGCAATGTCTGCGAAGCAATACGTGTGCGCACACACGTACGCAAACACAAGTACCATGGCAGACAGACACATATACACGCTCATATTATACACCTGTTCGCCGGTACAGGGGAGCCTGACTTACAACGATGTTTCGGGTAATACAGAGTGACGTCAATTTGTTCCCCCATTCCTCAATCACCTGTTGCTTTCAAAGCTAACCCTTTCCGACACAGATCATATCTTGTTCATTCGAGCAGAATCTATACGTAGACAAATGGATCAACAAAAACACAACAAAACATGAAAAAAAAAAACATGTTGATAATGATTATTGAAACCATAGGGACTATCACGCCCCCCTGGGGAGTTTTCCGTGAAAGGTTTTAGAGGAAAATAACCACATGGCATCGTGTTCAGGAGGAAATTTTTCGAGTAGAGTTGGAGGTGAACGTTTGCTCTTCAAGCATCGAGGGGTTAAGCATTTGCTCCTTGTTAACGATCATCTCATATGAAAGAGATGGAGTGAATACATGGTCGACAGACATGTATGTCGGCCAATTCTTTCTTCTCGTGCATGTAGGCATTGTTCTCACTGATGTAGCGCAAACAAGTCAGTGTAGGGCTACTTCAAATCGTCATGGAATGAAAAGTAAGAGCAATAATACCTATCAATCGCGTGGAGATACAGAAGCTTATTGAAGGTTTGTGTAGACCAATAGTAATATATTTTCTTTTAATTATCTCAAGAGATTTCAATTTCGAATTTGAAAAAGACAGTCTTTGATAATCGTTTAGGGTACTATAATCTCATACACACAGCATAAAGTTCTGAAGTCCTTGTATGATAACTATGACTTGGTATTGTATAAGCCTACATCGTATTATGTATGAACACATTGGTTTTCGGGTCTATGAGTAATATAATACTTTCTGTATATATACAGACAGATATATTTATATCCATAATCTTAACTGAGGGTTTATTAATATCCCATCAAAATATGACTGATTGCGACGATCGCTGTTTTATTTAAGTCTTTGATAATCCTTTATGGTGTTACAATATCATACAGACAGCACAAAGTTATATTTCTCAAGACATTGTTGATAACTGTAATCACTTTGTATTGTATAAGCTTACCTTGCATTATGTATAAACTCATTGGTTTTCGGGTATATAATATAATACAATATAATATAATATAATATAATATAATATAATATAATATAATATAATATAATATAATATAATATAATATAATATAATATAATATAATATGATATAATATAATATAATATTCATTTCAATTCAATTCAATTCAATTTTATTTCATACTTCTCATATATCCATCAAAATAATAGTAATAGTAAAAGTAATAGTACAAGTCCTTGTACCGTGTTAATAATGTACAAAACAAACAAAAAACAATATACATACATGATATACACAGTAATTCTAATGATAACTGGTCGAAATTTCTGTTCGGGCTGTACAAAGAGAAGTATGACTGCACCTATATGAAAGCAAGCTTGTCTGGCTGTAAGCCGCGAGTAATCAGTGTTTGTGAAAAAGAAACGGAGGACGGATAAAAGGTAAGACTAGGTGATTTAATTATACCAAATAAGGGAAGCGGGAAATGCTTATATGCTTACAAAAAAAAGAAGAAATATATATATATATATATATATATATATATATATATATATATATATATATAAACATATATGTATATATATATATATATAAACATATATGTATACAAACAGATATATCTATATTTATAATTCTTAAGGCAGATATATCTATATTTATAATCTCAACTGATAGTTTGTTAATATCCCATCAAAATATGACCGATTGCAGCGACCGCTTTGTTTTCATTAGGGAATATCTATTCCTGTGGTAGGAATACAGGTAGTGAGAATGGCATAAGAAGAGAGAGAGAGGGGGTGAAGGAGATGATCTTGGTGAAGGATCGATCCTTTCCGTAAAACTTTGGTACTATCCATCTAGTTTATCTCGATTAAATATTAAATATGTAACTGCCGTATGATTACGTTGATAATGAATTGATAGATGGGCTCATGATCACACGCATTTAGTATCTATCATTTGTAAAATCCACTCTTTACAGAATAATATGTTTGGTTTTTCTTGCGATATTTTGAGAACCGAAATAAAATGTTATGATATTGAAAGGGAGCTGCTGATACATCATCTGTTTACTTGATGAATCACTAGAGTATAGACTGTGGCAAACGTCCGCTGGTTGTTTATCGTGCGTTATTTGAATTTTTGTGGGTGTGTTTTAACGGGTAGCAAATTTCAATGTGCGCCGCATCATTGCGATGTCCCTATAGCTCAGAAATAGTTGATGAACCCTGAAAAAAAGTGCCTCAAACGTTCGTTTCTACCTTTTTTCCCTCTTATTATATCACTCTGTCTCCTCCTCCTCTTCGTACTAGTGCCTCTTGATCCCCCTCATCATCTTCTTCTTCTTCCGTTTTTCTTTGTTTTATGACTGCTTCTTCTTTTTTATTTTATTCTTCTTTTCCAAATTTTTCTTCTTCGTCTTTTCTCCCCTTCCCTTTCTGATCCTTTCTTTGTGTTACTTCTTTTTCTTTAAGATTCTTTGTTATTCTTCTTTCCGTTGTCTTCTTTGTCTCCTTTTGCTTCTACAAGTTTTTTTTCTTCTTTTTTTCTTTTTTTTTCTTCTTCTTCATTATCATCATCAGCAGCAGCAGCAGTAGCATCATCATCATCATCATCATCATCATCATCATCATCATCATCTCTCCTCCTCCTCTTCCTCCTCCTCCTCCTTCTCGTTAAGTGACGGAATCTTATAAGTGGAATTCTTAGCGCCCATCATTGATGATCATTCCATGATATAATTATGTCTTGATATAGGCCAAGCTCTTGGAGGCGCCAGTTTCCGTGCACAAAAATGGAAAAGTTCCATTGCAAGGGTGAACTGCGAACATTATTTCTTTTATTGATACTAGTAGTGTAAGAATTTCATTTGTGTATATTAATGAAAGCATCGTGCATGCATGTAAAATATATATGTCTGTGGCGTATGTTTGTACGTTTGTGTTGTGGTTATTGGACGTGTTCGTCAACTTAGTATCTCCCATGTTTCTATGGCAACGTGTGTGAAATGTGACGTTTACATAATATGTGCACAGCTAAGTGGAAATAAACGACGTACCTACCATGCCTACCAGAGATATTCGCAAACGCCTGACTTTCTATCAGACTAATTATCCTACATGACAACATGACGATAAGAAGTGCTTTCTGAACATTTTGACGTTTCGAAATGTCATTACTTCCTTATTTCTTATCCGATTTTGATCATTTGTGCACTGTTCTGCTGTGATTGTTTTTTCTCCTTCTCATGAAATTGATACGATTTTGGAGTTTATTTCTCCTCTCAAAGAAAACAGCATAAATCTTGCAGGAAATACAGATACGCGAATACACGCACAACTATGCGACTACTTTGCACACACACAAGCCCGCACGTACTCCACTGTATATTCGGTATACCTAGGCCTTTTTGGTAAAAATAAAAATGCACACGGAAAACATCCCGCACATAATATGTAATCATGAATTTAAAAAAAAAAAATCAAGAAAAACCTCAAAAATGTCAAAAAGGCTTGTCCTTGTCCCATTTGTGGCTCACCAAATAAAGATATCATGTCGGCCACCTCAAATCGAAAGTTATGAAAGATCCGGGATCATGGATTAGTGCATATCATGTTAGAAGAAACTTTTGACTCATTGCCTCGGGCGATTCATAAAGAAAAAAATAAGGAAGGAGCTTCGTCATCAATATGTATAATCTGAGAGTGCTTCACATACATGCAGGGGAGGCATGTAATGTGTTTCCTATATAGAGGATCTCAATAGTATTATCCAAGCATTGTACGCGTTCGTGTACAGGACGTATACCTATCTGTACCATAACAGTTATGTTTGTAAGAATATATTATCTTTACAGACATATTAAAATAAGATGTGTGAGTCCATGTGTGTGCGTCTCTGGTTGTGAAGGTACGTTGAATATCCAAACTGCTTCTTCTGACATCAGGGAGTTTCCACGCAAAACGTTCTTCTTCTTCCCCCTCCTGTTTGGTAACAGTCCGCCGCTGGCGTATCATCGTACCTATCTACTTTCTACGCTCATGCGTATGGGATTCGAAACGCCATGAATCAAGCTAATGTTTGCATAATCTGAAGTACAATCGAAGGTCATGACAGCGTTTGTATTGATTATTATTTCCATAATGACTGATTTTCGCTGAACTCTGCGCGCTCTGTTTCGCATTGTTATAGGGATGAGGGGCTGAACATCGTCGTCTGCAGTTGGCCATAATGCTATAAAGGTGGGATTAAAGTATATTACACTTCCACAACATGTTTATCTTTTCCCCATCCGCTTCCTGGCGTTCGATAAGGTCATTATGTGAATCCCACTATGATGTCTTCAATTTAGACTGCATGTAATCCTTTTGAGAGCATTAGCGGACCCGTAATGTTTGTTTGCCTAATCGTATCTGGACAGGTTTTGTTTTGTAACTCTCGTTTCAAATCGGGGAGGAGAAAAAAGAAAGAAAGAAAGAAAGAACTTTCCTTCTGAGCGGGGAAAAAGTGGGGAGCGGTGGCAACAATTGAGGTTGTTTGGGTCTTAGTGGATTTTACTGATGGGTTGCAGTTAATCTCGTGTTTCGGGAATGGTAAGCAGATTAGTGCAATTGCAGGAACTTGGGTTAGGACCAGATGATCCAGAATAATGATATTGTGAGGGGACGTTTCATTCACTGTGCACCACAGGAATGTTATTGGTCCGGTAAACGAACGATTGTGATCAAAACGAGCTCGTTCATGCGCGCGACGTATATCCAGATACTGCACGTAACGCAGAAAAAGAATGTAGAAGATATAATCCTTATGGTATCGTACCGCAAGAAGCCTATCTGTACAATTTTGCGTGTCTTAGCTTTTCAGATAGTCATATTGTATTCATTTATGTGATTTTTTAAAAACCCTGTAGCCAGAATATTCTCGCACAATATCAGACTAAAAACAAAACAAACAAACAATTAAACAAATAATTCTGATTCATTCATGAGTGTTGCAGCATAAGTGATGCTCATAACCTAAAATAAAATCTGGTAATGGCAATAATATTCAGTATCATAGTAAAACAAATGCAATGATAATCGATGACTATAGTGAACCTGATAATAATGCACTTTTTCCTTGTTTTAACCCTCACCCATCTCGTAATTAAACGAAGTAGGAAGAATTAATAGAGACAATAACACCACTCAGCATATTATGTGAAATAACTTATCTAATCTTTTAACTAAACTGTTACCTCGTAGCATCCTAGTCTTCTTAATTTTGGTTCTTGTTCACTTTCCCTCGTGAATAATCACATTGCCTGCTGCTTTCACTATGTTCACAATAATATAATTGAATGGCAGTCGAACAACGCCTATAGACTCATCATTTTTATGTGTTGTGTGGGGTGGGGCGGGACTCGATGTGTAAACGTGGTCCGCATTTCTGAAATAGATAAAAAGCTATACACACCAAGTTTTGACTTCAACAACAACAACAACAACAACAACAACAACAACAACAACAACAACAACAACAACAACAACAACAACAACAACAACAACGGCATGAGCAATATTCATAACACCAACCACAACAGCGAAAGACGAACACTCAAGAAAGCTGGCAAGTGTTACACGAGGAGTTCGCTATTGTTGCCATCTCATTGTTTCGTCATAATAGGCGCTGGTCCTTCTATTCTAGCTCCCTCCCCCCCCCCCCCCCCCCCCCCCATTCCCTTCCATCTGGACTGGGCATTGTGCGAATACGACTGACAGGGTACAACTGTACTGACACAGTATTGTCTGGAAGTATGTAGCGGTGAATGGAGACGGTATATATGAAGAAAAGAGGGAGAAGCTCAAGAATAATGCCAAAAAGGGATAAAAATGGGGGGGGGGGGGGGGAGGTCTTGACTATTGACCATAGCAAGAGGCAGACAAACCCTACTCGAGTATGCCTCGTGCAATCGTCGGTAATTTGGTAATTCTCGCCCAAGTCTACGATTGTACCATGATATATCAGTGCGAACGCAAACCTTGTTCACATATACAATAGTATTGGCGCACAGACTTCTAGGTCATGTCCCGCTCTTTTTATGATCGTTCTTCCGTGTGCAAGTTTGATTAGTGTCTGTACACAACTATTAATCCATGTCATAATTATAACAAAATTAAACAAACAAACAAACAGGAAACAACAACAACAGAACAACATGCAACTTCCAACCAAGTTGTATCTTAAATGTATGACCAAGAATTATGAAGAAAACTCGCAGTTCTTCTTTTTCTTTTCTTTTCTAGCATTCGTCATCGCTTGCATCATTGTCATAACCAGGAGTATTCATCATTTCGTCATCGTCATCTATGACAACGTCACGATCAAGAACTGTCAACATCGCCGTCATCATCATCATCACCGTTATCATTAGCAATATGCACTGATATGCACAATGCAATGACATATCATTCTTGATTATAATTTATTGACCGGTCTTGAGCTCAGGATATAATTCATGAACTTGACTCGAATGCGATAAATCAACAATATCATTATCATTCGACAATATTCTTTATACCTGTAGGAAACCTATATAGGCCTATATATCGCTATATATTGCCTCTTCCGTATATATTCTCTCGTGACACTGGCACATGAGGTGATAGCATCGACGCTTATAATCTTATCTGGCTATTTCTTTCCCGAAGAAAATGAAAACTACAACCCTCGCCGTATAGTTATACTGCACTTTCTGCGACTTCTGCACAATAATCCTATAACAGTTTATGTGCCTGTGGTTTTTTTTTTTTGTCTGTAAATGCACGCATAATTTCTACTATTTCATAGCTTATGTATACGTGTCTTCTTTTTCTTGTTATGCATGCGCTCGATTTGATATTGGTAATTATGCTGAATACGTGCATTTGGATTGCGAAGAGTTCAGAATTAAAGAAAAGCTACATATGCACCAATATAAATTTGTTTTGCTTAAATGTGGAGCATGATATCTCCGCTGAACTCGAGGGCAATCAGCCGTGGAGTACTCAGACGGCATATCCCCTCTTTTACAATGGGGTAAGTGAGGGGGTAGATGTGGGGGGGGGGGCGAAGGGCAGAAACATAGTACGATGATGAACATGTTGTGTCCCTGACAAGATCCAAAGAATAAGGGGATGAGTGTGATAGCAAAGGGGTGAGGGTGAGGGTACGGGGAGGGAAAAGTAACTGTTCTCTCGCCTCGTGGTAGTCCTATAGAGGGGAAAACAAAAGAGGAAGCAAGAATGAGTGAGATGGGGTGAGAGAGAGGGGGGACGGAGAGGCACTGAGACTGAAGAAGATCTCGCAAGAGATAACCTATCGATTTGTGGCTGGAGATTAAAGGATTGGTAGGACTAAGATATCGATTCTCGAGGAGGATTTGTGACACGGCACATTCACACACCAGAAGCCACCATCAGGCATGGGCCATGATGTCGGTGGATGAATAATCCGGCGTGGACTAGCTGGGGGGAGAAAAACACCAACTCTCTTGTCATTTTCTGGCACAATATGTAGGTTTTCCCTGGGATTTTGCGAAAAAGAGTGACAAGCTCTACTGCGCCCAACCTTTCGCCAGCTTTGAGACAGAAAAAAAAAAAAGAAGAGATGATGGTAGCCGAAAAAGACTATATGAAGATGCACCATCTCAACAATCTACCGACTGCATGAGGGATAGTAAGAGTGAGGGAGAAATCTACACAATTATAGATTGTTGTACCACGTTGAGAATACGTATTTTGTAAAATAAGTCTTATATTTTCATCAGCCACCAATTCAGACCATTCCTCTACCCCCCCCCCCCCCTCCCTCCGAGTCCATGACAATCCTCACCGGAATAGCATGGTTTTAACAAAAACAAAAACAACAGAAAAACACCAACAACAACAGCAACAGCGCAACATAATTAAAAAACGAGCTGATAACATTATCTCGCACGATGAGTCGTTTTTTAGGCAATTAATTGTGTATTATTTCGAATATCAAAAAGTTCTCTATCTTTCATTGTTTATTTTCACAGTATTCAAAGATTCTTCAAATATTCGGGACTTCATAAAAAGAGCAGTTAGTAGCTAAGTGGATGGGTACATGAATGATGGAAAAAACGATACATATTATAAACATAGACAGCTGTATAAATGAATGTACAGCGAGGGGGGGGGGTGATGGGAAAACGACGAACAATGTGAAAGAAAGCCACAGGTGGAATGGGCGTGGCCTGTTATGCTGCAGCACCCTCGTATCGATTTCTCGTCAAACTTTGGGCTCCTCCCTCTCAATGAATATTCAACACGTCCACGTGAGGCGCCGCCCTCTTCCCCCCAAGACTGAACTTGGCAAGTACGAGCGCTTGATGTCGTTACGCCCCTAGATGTGGTGGCGGATTACAATCGCTTGATGCGATCTTCGAAGGTTAGGAGTTCCACTGAAGTGGAGCGATTGGACAAAATAATTGTATCACTGTATTATGTCGTCCATCCAAAGAACCAAACATGTCTGAACCTGTCACGAATCACGTATCATTTAAATCCACGTTTGGAAGCGAATCTTTAACGTAATTTACAATCTTACTTCATAATGTTTAACATTTTGCTGAAAATTATGAACAAAAAGAAAACAAAAAAAAAAACAAAACAAGACATGAACTACCCACATTAAGAAACAAAAGATCTTAAAATACATATTTGCTTATCACCTTCTATTAAAAGCGATTCGTTAACTAATTTGAACAAATTCGCAAGATCATGATCGTCTTCTTTTTCTTCTTTTTGTTCTTGTTGTTATTCTCGTATTTTTACTTTTCTTCACCTTCTTCTTCACTTCTTCTTCTTACCCGACAATGGGTATATGAGTTCAAGGTCAATCATGGTCAATAAGTAAAAGATCAGCATTACACTGTTTCCTATACTTTCTCTCTGTCGTGTGTAACTGGAGAGAATCCAGGTCAACAAGAAGTCACGTTCTCGTCGTTGCAGGAAAATTTTGTTATTGCGCCCTCTTGAGTGGAAATTGTTGAATTAGTCAATTTTGATTGCAATACTCAATTGAAGTCATCATAATAGTCCAACACTTATGTTGCGACCAAGATTAAAGTATTTGGTTGGACGAACTGTTGTAGAGTTTTCAACACAAGCATTCCCGATAAAAACCTACCATGAGCGATGCAAAGAGAGTCAATTAATACAATTGAAGTTTGACGGCGTGAGTGATACTAGATAATCCGACGGGGGAAAACTTTGCTGAAAAGCAAAGCACAAACAAACAACATCGAGATCATACGCTACTTAAGCTTTCTTCACGTCGTCTCCAAGTGGGCGTACACAGCGTCCTCAAATATCATTATCAATATTAATTACACAATTACTTCAAGTATTTGGAGAAATGATTATTGTACAACGTCATGTGTAATCTTTGCAAATTAATTATGGAATCAAAGAACCCTGTATGATATGATAATTATGATAGTTTCCTGGATTCGTTTCTATATCATTTTACTTTTGATAATACGATTAAGATATAAAATGATATAAAAAAGTCAAAGGAATCACAAATATATGCCATAATTTAGATGATAACACATGTTACAAAATTTAAGGTGTACATCTTTGGAGTCTACCAGAGTTCATGTTTGATTATGGGGGTATAAATGCACATGTTCTACATTATTTGAAAATGAAAAGAGGCGGATAGAATGAAAAACATGACCTATCACATCACGTTCCTTCATACACAGTCCTTCAACTAACAAAGAAAAGCAGCAAAATACATGATGAAAACGAATAGTAACACACACGAACTGACACTATAATAGGAAGTATAGAAGTCACACGTCTACGACAGACGATCATGGCTATTGGGTTTCGGAGGCGCGGGAAATCAACAGCGGGAAAGAGAGGCTGCAATTGTCACGAAGTTTCGCGAGCCAGACAAGAGGCGCAGGGAAATAATGGACAGCTAATCGCTGAAATCTCATCTCCGTTAAGTAAGCTGTGGTGCTCTATATTTCCGGGGCAGATACACCCAAACAGTCAAAAGTCTGAAGTTTTTGTTCGCTCCGCCTAGCCGAAAAGACCATACCTTATTCTTACCACACAATGAAGATACATTTTAGTTTCTTGGCAAAAGGTCGCTATTATAATATATCCCTGAAAATAAATTCAGTCAACGTGAAGACAGCGCTTGAGAGTACTGTACAAGATACAAGGACAAGGCTTGACATTCTATTCACCAAAACTGTATATGCCATGCAGTAACTCTATGAGGAAAAGACTTTTCGTCTGACATCTAATCGCTGGTGGACCGTAGCAGAAAGAACAAAATGGACTAATTCAGGTCATAAATAAAAACCAAGTGCAGTTGTCTGTTGTATGGTTGAAATGAGAAATTAAAACGTTCTCTTTGCACAAAGCAAGAATATATATTTCCGGAATGCAGCTTAATGAAATCAGATTTAGGAATGCTTTTTCAACTTCAATTTAACTTTCTGTTCATCGACATTTCAAAATTTAAAATAAGATAAAATGATGCAACGAGACATTTTGACATAGAGGTTATGGACGCATTACATAGAAATTAAATAGGACAAGGAAAGAATATCAAAACGAAGGATTAACGTCTAGAGAAGCAATGATGTTACAGAAGGGATTCCAGGAAAAGTAACACTTAAAACTGGTGTAGTATAAACTGAAGAGGGGGACAATCATCTTGTTCGGTTTCCATCGATTGAACATGTTGCGTCAACAAAACTTCAAAGCAAAGATCAAACAAACAGACAAAGAAACAAAGCAAAGACAAACCCTATACCCTCTGGTGTACCAAGCAAATATGGTATAAAACAAGAGAACCTCGGTGAAAGTTGACAGAGGCCGTCAATATTCATGAGGTCAAATTTGCAAAGAAGACGCGCAGGTGTCCTTCATGAATCAGGACACATCGTAACGACCTTTGCGGTCACAAGCCACTCCGTCTAAATCCATAATTATGATCATGGTAGCACGTCTTTCAACATCGCTGGCAACCAATGAAGCAAAACAAAACAACAACAACAAACAAAATAAAACAATGAATATATAAACAAATAAAGACACTATAAAAACAAAAGGGAAAAAACCCGAATACGTATCAGAAAGAGACAACAACGGACAAATATAAACAAACTCAAACAACCTGCCCCTAAATGAAATCTTTTCACTATTATACTCGTCTCGAAAACACACAACCACCAACGACCTTATGCCACTCTCAAGGGACCAAAACAAGACTATTCATCTGTACAGGAGCTTAATAGTGTAGACCTGTTAGACGTCGAAAAGTGTAGGAACCTTGATGAACATGACCATGGCTGTGGTATAGATGTGAGTGTGATATGTTCGTTTGTTTCCCCTCGTTCTGGGTCAAAAAGCCCGGAGAAAAGGGGGGCTTCTCGCCTCACATCCACGGCTCTCTAGCTACCGCCGGGACACTGGCCGAAACTCGACCTGTGGCACACGATCAATTACAAACAAAAACTCGGCACTTCACCTCTTCTTGTATCACGGCAATGCCCACGACGGTTATTTATACATTTTGTTTCAGTTATTTTTCTCCATTTCATTTTCCTCCATTTCAAGCAAGGATAAGACATTCGAAGGGAGTCATTTCTTTCGTTAACCTCTACATTTAAATGTTTCTGTTCATTTGAATGACTATGCAATGATACCACGACATATTTTGGTGGCATTTATAGCTGAAAGTGTAGACGTTCTGAGCAGGGAGCAAAAATACATATATTGGCACATACACTTTTAATTCAGTTAGATGCACAATTTCTGTTCATGCTAAGAGCGTCTTAGAGTACCATTCTTGAATTGACAGGTTAGGCCTACTGGTAGTCTATATCAGCACAATTTACCATGGAACCTTTTTTGTATTACGTTAGCATCAAGTATCGTGATTGTGTACAAGTTTGTGGCCGTCAATTTCGTGAGAATTAAATCTCTTTTAGATAAGTGTTTCGTGATACCATTTGAAGGTAATGAAGTGTATATATTCATTTGACTTATAGTAATGAGAAAGTAAATCATGCAAATCACTTCGTGTTTCTCAACATGGGTTTATTCCTAAAGAAGATTTCAAGTTTATGTCTTTATTTCATTAGTGATTACACGGAATAACAATATACGATAGTCATTTGATACACTCACGCATACATACTTACGTATTAAAAACATGCACACAAACAACTTACACACTAGATGCATTTGAAATTGACACTGATAATGCTTACATTAACTCTTACTTTTTTATTTTTTGCCGTAAACATCATTTTAGTCCCTTTTTAGTGATCGTATATTGTATTTGCATTTCACTGTATTGATAATGAAGCCAAGATAATTACGTTGCTGACTTGTGACAGTGTATATATACCAAGGTCCCTTTCGACACGTTCGAAGGACGCAGAATACAATTCCACGGTGTATGACACGAATGAGAAAAGCAAATATAATTGTAAAAACACGCTTTCGCTCTCCTTTGGTCCTCAAATTATCGCTAAAGGACAAGTCCATCTTCATATACATAAGGATCAGTGAAAGAGTGCAGTTTCAGTGCCGTCATCGCTGGATGACAAGACTACTACAGCTTGTGATGTCACTCGCGTAAAACGATATAAGGAGAGTACGAAGAAAATTCAACATGTTTTCACTTTTCTCGCATGACAGAAACCTTGACTTGCCTTCTTCAGAAGGCAGGGGGAATAATATGGCTTAAGATAATTATGTCAGTAGCGAGTCGAGGGAATGTGTACTTTAAAAAAAATGAAATTTTGTGGAATTATCTTTTTATTTTCCTTATATCGTTCTACACATGTGACATTGTACACGGTTGTAGTCTCCTCATCCAGCAGTAACTGTGCAGAAACTTTAAAAATTCAACTTTTGAACGGATTATCCAATTTTCCTCAAACTTTCCATGATGTGTTCTACTAATATTGCTTCATTCGCTTAATCCTCATGTATATGAACGTGGACTTGTCCTTTAATCTATAACGCATTGTGTGCTGAAACGACCTTGAAAATTAAATTAAATATTAGAAATACACGAGCTGCCACGCTATTCCACAAAACACACAAACACATTATTCAATTATAACTCTAGAAGAAAAATCGAACTTTTTTTCCTCTGGCTTGCACTTTTTAAGCAGTCAGCGTAGTCCCAAGCGCGCATCTTGATGTCAGTTCGAATTAACGGGCCCAATTTAGCAAATGAGAAGTAAGCGCGAAATGTTACCCCAAAATGAGGCCACACAGACACGCCTGACGCTGCATTTTCATGCGCGCAGAGTTACATACACGCATGTGCTGCTGCTCACCCACGAGCTCAGTCATCCCAAGGAGGTACTGCCTAGTACCTCCTTGGTCATCCCTACGGAGGTTCCGGCAATACGCTTGGGACCAATGGAAGAATGTGTCGGTACCAACAGGTAGTCGTAGCGCGTCCATCACACATTCGCGTCCGTGGCAATGAAATTACCCGGAGGTGAGCCCGTTCGAGGGTTCGGTGGGAAGGTATTATTTCGACGTCTCCCCACGTGATCCTAGTCATCCGTCACGGGGTATTATGGGACTATTACTGGCCAAGGGTGTGTGTGTGTGTGCGTGAGTGTGTGTGAGTGCAGATGACTGTCCGCGACCACGACGAATTGATTGAATCAATCGTTGTGGCAAATGGCTGCTTTATCGTCAACATCACACGAGAAAGAACTACACAAGGCGTCATATCACGATTGATATTTGAGATTATTTTTTTTCTCTCTGTGTGTGAATGTGTGCGTGTGCGAAATCGAGTATTATGCAAGGTATGTCTGACGGCGTAATCAAGTTAATTAGAAGGGACGTGCCAATCGCGCAAGTGGCAGAGGCCATGGGGCGCGAAACACGCGAGAACTCGGTGAGAACACCACCATCGCCTCTCATTGGCTGCCAGACTCTAGTCACGTGACCGAAAGAAATACCATCACGCCTAGGATACCCACACAGATTCAAATGGAAATGTCAACAAACACTCAAACAAAATACATAATACACTTTTTCACACACACGCACACACATACACACACACACACACACACACACACGGATATCACATATTATAATATACAGTGATACAAATCCCATCTGTTGCAAAGATGTGGTAGGTGCAGTGGATAAGGATCTGAAGACGCTTTAGACAGGAGATTAATGGTTCGAATCCTTTATGGCGCGTTTTATCTTAAATGAAAGAACACACACTGATATACAATTAATTATGTAGAGCTGTATCATTTCGCCTGCCTTCTGCACTTTTCTGAAAGAGGTAATCTGTTCGGAAGTCAACCGAATAGAGGACTTGCATTTACGTCAAACTTTGAAAATAAACACAAACTTTGAGGGGGGGGGGGTGAGTAGGAAAATACTTAACACATATCAAAAGTTCTTTAAAGGGGGAGGAATATCACAGACTTTTTGTTTACCGAATGCGTGCGTCACGCGAAAACAATACGGTAGAGTCTGAATACATTTGTTGACACTTACCCATTTTTTCTCTTTCTTCGAGAAGGAAGTAACGGTTGTTGGAGTATGACACGAAGATTGATCATTCATTGACCCGATTTGCCCATGAAACGTGATCAATCAAGGGAGGCAACTTGTGTGTGTGTGTCTGCTCGCGTGTGTGATTTGGTCCTGTGTGGGTAGTTTGGACTTCTTTTAAAGGACAAGTTTATCCAAATACGGTACAGAGATAATGCAGCAATCATATTATTTTCTTTTGTTTTATTAGTGGAAGACATGAGTGAACTTTGAGGAAAATCAGACAATTCGTTCGAAAATTATGAGTTTTCAAAGTTTCAGTGTCACAATAGGTTGACAATGATAATGATAATAATGATAATTATAATAATAATAGTAATAATAATAATGATAATAATAATAATAATAATGATAATAATAATAATGATAATGGTAATGATAATGATAATAATAATGATAATAATAACAATAATATTTATAATTATGATAATAATGATAATAATAATAATAATGATATGCATTTATATTGCGCCAAATCCAGTATCTGTAAGAGTGCTCAAAGCGCTTGCATACTGCAATGTATTATTACCCCGGTCTCTGGATACATTATTTCCCGCTAGCACTGACAGTGCTCACTTTCCACTTCCTGGGGAGCATTCCAGTCAGTCGCCATCTTACAGTCACCATTTTTACAGGATGAGAAGACTATAACAATTTGTGACATCATTGCAAGACAACGATTTAAAGAAAATATAAAAAGCATTCCACAAAATGTCATCTTTATGCAAGTGCACATTCCTCTATTTGTCATTGACCCAATCTTGGGCCCGTTGCATAAAACTCCAACCGGATTTTTTTTTTTCCGGTTGAAATCACAAAATTCCGGTTGGAAGCTCCCAACCAGAGTTTTTATGCAACGGATTTTACATTCTTAGATTAGCAACCTTAAAAAATTCAGGTTGGGCAAATCCCAACCTGAATTTTTTAAGGTTGCTAAAAAAGTTTTATGCAACGGAACCCTTATCGTGTCCCCTGAATTTTTTAAGGTTGCTAAAAAAGTTTTATGCAACGGAACCCTTATCGTGTCCCCTGCTTTCTGAAAGAGGAAAGTCACGTGCTCTGTTATTCTGCTAGAAATATGAAAAACGTTGAATTCGTTTGCATCCAAATGCCTACATATTCTTCTTCATATCGTTGTCCATAGTGACGTCACAAGATCTTGTAGTTACCTTATCCAGCGATAACGGAACTGAACCTTTAAAAATTCTAACTGTTGAATGGACCATGGACCTACTACATACATGGACTAATAACGAAGGTCTTTCTTTGATCCTATCATCACCGCCGCCACCTGATTATGTACTCTTTAATCAGTTCATTCAGATAGGTGGACAAAGACGATTGCATAATAGTGCATCGTCATTGACAAAAAAAAAAAAACAACAAAAAACCGTTTCCCTCATTTCGGTCTTATTTGGCTGAGGTGCCTTTTTAGGCTCAACTGCATTTGAACATGTTGAATAAACACCAATGATGGGGAGCACCAAGCCTGAAAACGTTATAAATTTTGTGTCACAAAATTTGGTAATTCCTAAAGTTGACACTTATGGAGAAGTATGTAATGTCTCTCAATGGTAAGATAGATATGTTGTCTTCTAGTACTGTTCATGTTTTCTCTGAAAAAATGTGAGAAAAACGGAAAAATTGAATTACATATCACAATCAGCCTGCCAAAATATTTGCTTTCTCTTGTAATGTATGTGCATTTCACAAATTTAATTGCTTGAGCTATCGTTGGAGATTTGCTTGGTATATATAGAAACATCAGTCAAGAACAAGATGACTGGTAAGTCATTGCCTCTGGGTAATTGACGAATCATCTGCAACATCTCTACGGAGATGCGAGAAATTAGTAGGAAATGGGTTAATTCGACATAAAATAATGTTTTAATTCGACATAATATATATATACATATATATATATATATATATATATATATGTGCGTGTGTGTGTGTGTGTGTGTCTGTATGTGCGTGTGTGTGTGTGTGTGTGTGTCTGTATGTGCGTGTGTGTGTGTGTGTTGCTGATGTTGTTATTTCTGCTGCTGCTCAGTTACTTTGCTTTAATTTCCTATAACCACGCAAATATTTTTACTTACTTCGTTTGGATAACATAATGAGTATAGCAGAAAATTAGTACTCGTTACGGTTTGTTCGTTGGTTTGTTTGTTTATATTAGAATTTTGTTAACAGTCAAATTTGGCAGCTAAGTTATCACCAGCTAAAACCATGGAGCTATCGAAGCACCACCGCATATCGCGTTGTGACCCCATCCCAGAATTAAGGGCAATCCTTGAATTGCTAATAGATACCAATGCCTTTACGATGACTTGCAGTTCAGTATAAAGCAGTAGACATCTTTATATCAATATTTAATCTAGCCTTTTTTTTTTATCAATTCGATTTTGCAGGGCTTGCTCGAGCTTCCAGGCTGATGGGCGTCTTTTTTTTCTTTTCCTTTTCCCCACACAAATAGTTAGGTCGGTGTCCTAAAAATTGTTGAATTATTGAATGCCATAGCTATCATCAACTTGGAATCTCATGCTGTATGTTTACTTAAGTATGTTTTCTTTGACGTCAACGAGCAAGTGAGAGGAGCGTGATGCTTTTATTATAAACGAGGACCGAAATTTAGGGCTAACTCTACCTGCCTGCATTCAAAGCTAGCGCGGAGATTGCTGGATCTGCATTTGTGTATAATTTTTCCCTTTCGTCGCCAGACAAATTTGATGAACACTATTGGAAAACATGCAAAAGAGGGTGCAATTTTGTCTCCCTTTCCACCTTTTTAACCCCTTTCCCAGCCCCCCTCTCGATCGTCACCTCCCCCTAACCATCACAATAATTGTCAATCGTCAATATGACTATCTTCGCCATATCATCTAATGCATTCCCCCAGGTTTTCCAGTGAAGACACTTCGCATCGTTACCTGGCCACATGTCAGCAAGAATTATTTGCCAATCACGTCGAATCGCTTAGCGGGTTTCCGTCACCATGGAGACACCAAACATCCGCGTGTGTGCTCCTCGCGGATTACGACACATTAAGAGGTCAGTGCAATTTACGCGCGGTGTTAGACTAATGTTGTTCTTGCTCGTTTTTGTGTGAGAGCGAAGTGGGCAAGGACGCGGTCGTCGCGTGAGCGTAGCTTTTTTCCAGTCGCGTTTTTTTTTCGATGAGAGTTGAACTGTGATTGCAACCTGAGGAGAGAGCCATGCAAAATGTTTCCTTTCAAACTTTATTTTTTTTTCATACATGTATACATATTTGATATGAAAGTTTTGAAGAAAGATGGAAATAAGGAAGGAAGAAAGAGGTAATACGGGGCATACTTTAAAATCAATTTAGTCTGTTTTTTGTGTGTTTATTCGTCATTTTGTCACAAAGGCTCTTGATGAGACTACGTCACAATACCGATTTGTCAATGAAATCAAATGACCTAGGCTATCGAAATGATTCAATCCGTTAATAGCTCTGTCAATATGCCTGTGGGGGTGCGAAATAACTATAATTAGCTCCTTTCTAGCAAACTCCGACAATGTCATCTCCTCTCAGACGTGCTTTCATTTCATGTGCTTAGTTTTTATCCTGGCATATCAACACAGTCGAGTCAAACAAACACTGTCATGATATGTATTTTGTTAAAAGGAGGGGACGAGGGTAGAAAGTGTGAAAATGCTGAACCCTTTGAGAACGACTGTCCCATAATGTTACTGCCGTTGCACACAAACATGTCGAAATAACTGAAAGTTAGAAGGAGTTGAAGGATTCCACCAGCGGGATTCTCCTCGAGGGGTGTAGACGAGGAATTTCGCCTTAAAGGACAAGTTCACCTTCATAAACATAAGGATTGAGAAAATGCAACATTATTAGTAGAACACATCAGTGAAAGTTTGAGGAAAATTGGACAATCGATGCAAAAGTTATGAATTTTTTTAATTTTTGTGTTGGAACCGCTGGATGAGGAGACTACTACAGCTTGTGAGTCATATGCGTACAGCAGTATAAAGAAAATGTAAAAGAAAATTCAACATATTTTCACTTTTTTTCGCATAATAAAAGAGCACTTGACTTGCCTCTTTCTAAAGGCAGGGGGAATAATATTACCCATAACATTTGTCGGTAACGAGGCAGGGGAATGTGTACTTTTTTCAAAAGATGGAATTTTGTGAAATTCTCTTTATATTTTCCTTATATTGTTGTACGCATGTGACATCTAAGTTATTCATACACTGCAGTAGTCTTCTCATCCAGCGGGTACTGCACAAAAACTTCAAAAATTCATAACTTTTGAACGGATTGTCTGATTTTCCTCAAACTTGCAATGATGTGTTCTACTAATATTACTATATTCTCTCAATCCTTATGTTTATGAAGGTGAACTTGTCCTTTAAAGACTGTAATTCGAAATGCTACATGTTTGGGTATGCTTGTTACCGTGCCGCCATTGATGTTGTACTTATCATTGGAATTTTTTTTTTAATGACCTTCAGCTTGGTGACCTTAACGAGATTTCAAAATTCGAGAATCATCAGCCCATGCATATAATTATTTCGTCATTCTTTTTGCGCATAATACTAGTATACGTTTATGTGAGAACGTGTGTCGTGTGTGAGTGCGTGTTTGTGTGTGTCTGTGTTTGTGTATACGTGTGTACGTGTTTGCCTAAGTGTTTCTCTCTTTCAGGTGAAACACATCATGCAGTGGAACAGTAAAATACATATTCTTGGGAAAGAATGATTGCCTGACGCAATTTTAAAGATAATAAAAATTATAGCCCCCTCCATATAATTGGATGGCATCGTTGTTATAGGCAATTGAAAAGAGATTCCAGTTAGCTGTTTGATTTTACCTTTAATGTAGATAGAGCCTCTGTTGAAATGTGACATTTTGATAAGTCTATGACACTAAGCTGCTCTCAACATGTTTTGAGTTAAACAGACGCCCTACTATGTATGAAATCGAAGAGTAGACGCGTCTCATATAGAAGTTTACTATATAGAACGTGCATTTTGCGTTTGAGGAGATAATTCGTTACCTCGGCTGAGCCACATTGATGAGCTTTAGCTGATCCACATTGATAATGGGGCGAGGAAAATCCAAATCCACATCGAGTTACCAAGCAGAAGTCTGACAAGCCGCTAATGAGACGAAAATATCCCACTTTTCAAACACCTTTGAAAGTTTCTTTTCGGACTTAAGAGTGACATTCTGGGCAGCTTTCATGGGATTTAGTGTTTGATATGAAAAGGAAGAAAGAGGGGAAGGGAGAGAGAGAAAAAAGACACTATATTTAACTTGACAGGTTTCCTTCAAGAAAACAAAAATCACTGCTGGCTAATATGAGTTCGCTTGTCTGGCTGCCAAGATGGAAACACACACAGCATCCCACACACGCACACCTTCGACTTTGTTGTTGTTTTATCTAAACTGTCGCTTTTTGCTCTTGATTTTGCTAGAAACGTGGTGGCGTAAGAAATGGGATTCGTGTTCGCAGGCTTCAAGCACCCCTCGACACCAGTCGCCTGAAACGGTCCGATCTGCAGAGGGGGGCTTCCCTGCTTGATCCGAACCCTGCCCCTCCCCCCGAACGCCATTCGCTCCTCATCTCCCATTGACCAGAGCATCGTCTTATTGTCTCACGCAACATCTTCCCACGCATTCGTTGGTCATCCCATTGCTCCGTAGCCTCGCAAGTTGCAGACAGTTTGGGCGTGCCAACCTGAAAAAAAAAAAGAAAAGGAAAAAAAAAAAAGGTTCTCATTGAATGTTCTTTCATGAGATATAATTACGGGAAGGCCATGCAATATACACTCAGTCGTCTTCGAAGCATTCGGGCATGGTCAGGACTTTCTTTCTTTTCTTTTTATCCTTTCAATGTAGGGTGTACGGGAGCAAATAGTACCAGCTCGTCACTGTCGTGCGATTGCTCGGTCTGAAAAAAAAAGGAAAGAAAAAAAAAGATAGGAGCTGTGAGGTACTATTCGCAACTACTGATGGTGAACAATTATTCATTGCAACGAACTCTTGACCGTTAAGTTATCAGTTTCTCTTTTTTTTCTTCTTCTTTTGTCAAGTTTTTTTAAAGGTGATTTGATAAATGGACAGATAACCTCAGAATTGTTCTATTTTTCTTTCTCCCTCCCTTTCGTCGGCAATCATTGACGGACGAAGAATGAAGGGAAACGTGTTTTAGCTCCATGGTGCTATGGTGCGAAAGCTGCACATAAACAAATCGAAATGGTAACAAGACTGTTCGCTCTTAAAAATTCTCTTCATTCTAGACATTTGTTCATCTATTCATTTATTTGTCCTTCTTTAGACGTTTATGTACTTTATTGATTGATTTATTTATTCATGTCATGTGCCAATTCATTCGTTTTTCATTTTTCATTCATTTTCCATTTGTTTATTATTTATCTCTCTATTTACTTCTTCATAACCTCATTTTATTCATATATTCATTTATTTTGTCATCTATTCCTTCGTTTATACTTCTCTAAACATACTGCTAAACAGGCCGCTATTGTAAGTTTGCTTCCAACTTCTGGAGGTCTTTAACTCCATGCTACTGATTTGATACGCGATACTTACGATATCTGAGATTTATTTCCTTAAATAGATGGTAAATCATTCCGACCCAAGAGTTTCGCAAAATGCTGATCAAAGTGTCAAGGTGACGCTAGAATAAATGGATGTACTGGTACTGGATGTACCGGGGCAGTAAAGCTATACCTCCTTCAATGATGATGATTTAACATTTAGTCTCATAACCTAGTCACGTAATTACTACAGTCTTAAATAGCAGAAATCGTGAAAATAGACGAGATATGGGGGGGGGGGGGTAAGAGCTAAAGTAAAGACTTACTAAGCAGACACTTCGCAGAGCGGGGGGAAGGGGGGGGGGTATGAGAATAAACCAAACGAAAAATTCGTTTGATCAAACAGTTGCTAATTAATTGTATGCTAATTCTGATTTTATCAAATTCAATTTGAAGTATTTGTAGGTTGCTATGGCAACAAAGTGATGTGACATGATTCTTATTCAGTAACATAACAGTTTATAACAGCATTATACTTATAAACTGCAGGAAATACAAATCGTTGATAATATTACCTTTTGCGATCTTACTAGGTTAAAGTGACAAAATATACATTAATGTATATACACACACCTACACTATAATCATATCAGTACATGTATATGTATTATCAAAATTGCTACATTGATGGTGGAAAACGCAATAGACAGACGGAGAGAGAGGGAGAGAGAGAGGGGGGAGGTGGGGGGGGGGTAGAGCAACGCACCGACTGATTTGTGTCGGTATTACGTACAACACAAAACATGTTTATTGGGGTCGGCGCCTCCGTCACCTCTGCTAACATAGATCTTTACATGTGGGGCGCGTGAAACCCGATAGCAAACAACATTAT
This sequence comes from Diadema antillarum, assembly GCF_040938485.1. Lineage (NCBI taxonomy): Eukaryota > Metazoa > Echinodermata > Echinoidea > Diadematoida > Diadematidae > Diadema > Diadema antillarum. The sequence continues at coordinate 103,540 of NW_027271774.1, forward strand.
GAACATGGGTCACGACGACGTGGTTGTACAGGATGTGTAAAGAAAAAATAAAACATCGCACAATAAGTAGCATATTGAGTACCTCCGAAGATCTGTTTGGTTTACGTATTCAGTATTTGCGTAATCTCTGTTTTGCTTTCGCTCTCTCCCTTTTTATCAAATGATAATATTCATTCTTAGTAGAATAATGATTAAATTTCGTAGATTAGTTCTGACTCATCGTTTTTTGCTTGACTGATCGGTGTAAATAGACACCGTTCACTCGCTTGTATGGTTAAGGCACACTGGGTCTCACGGTTTTACCAACTCGTGCTGTAGCAGAAACACACTTATTTTTGGAATGGCTGTTTCACCCCGAACTATTATGATGGACGTCATACGCTGAGCTGAGAAGAAACACTGCATTTTCAGTGAATTGTCAGTAAAAATGCTACAGACACCCGAGAAACTGATTACTTGTAAAACACGTCACACACGAGACATGAAATTCTCATATCAAAAATTTGCTCAGGCTGTCACGCAAAAGAACGATAAACGCCCTTGACGTAGTAGAATAAAGTGCTCAACCATAATCATGATCATCTGCTGCAATTGGATTTGTTTTCACTGCCTAGAGCTCAGAAATTCTCATGAAATGCAATATGTGAAGATTTTTTTTTTCCACTACCTGGTGTTCAGGGTCTCCAACTTTTGACAGTCGGGCTCTGGATTTAAAGCTACATGTATGTCATGAAGATTTGTATTTTGTGCAAGGGATGGAATGTCATCGGCTCCCATTTCTTTTAGTTAGAAGTCAGTTGCATCTGTGGGTGACCGTTGTACACGCGATAAACGAGACAACGCTCGTAGAAAGTGTAGTCATATCACCGTGTGACGTAGTCACTTTGGTGACGTCGAAAGTGAACGAGACGATACTCTTCCCCTTTTATGTTACACAGAAGCCGAACGCACGCACAGGACCATGACGAAGAGAATATGAAGGCGCGCAGCGCGTCAATCGTCAAGCACCTTTAATGATACACACTGTTCGCTGCTCTTGTACTTTTACAGTTATCATAGCAAATATGATACATATCTGTGTGATTGGCCGATACCTGATCCTGAAGTAGAATTTATCGCTGTTTACTTGATTTATCGTCTCGGAGGAGAACTTCGATGATAATACGTCACAGTAACGCTGCTTTGGTCATTTCGTTTTTCGTCACGCCGGCTGCGAGAAATCACACCAATGACTGCGTTTTGTTTTCTCCTCACAATGAGTGTCATATTCCCCTCTTTTTGAAATCATTTTCACCAATCTTTTTCCCCTCGAAAATACCCACTTTTAGGAGATGATCATAAAAATAAGAGCTGCCTAATGCTCGTTGCTACCCAACCGAGCTCAGGGCGTCTGAAACATGCAGTCGCCACAAACAAAAATCTTCGTCAGCCCAACCTGTACATCGGCGAAATTCTAATTGCACTGGTCGAGTCAAGTTCACGCCTGTTCCAAATACTAAGTAGCACCCAACTCATTCTCGCGTTTCTTGCGATATTCCGACATCATACGAGATTTGATGCATGATTATAAAGCTGGTACAGCTGTACTGAAACCGATATGTCTGAATGTGGACTATGCGGGTTGCAGGTGATGAATTGAACTTGTAATATTTTATGACTGTACAGATTAGAACAATTATTAACGTCTTATACTAGCATTTACGCTGAAAAGAGCAGGATAAAAACTACATAGGTCTTTTTATAGGCATATATACATACATATATATATGCACATACGTATATGTCAGTTTATCTATCTATCTATTTTTGATCTATGCATCATTATGATATTTCTAGCACAAAAAAGAACACTTGACTTACTTCATTCAGAAGGCTGCAATTTTACTACTGTGTAGTGACATGATGTCAGCAGCAAGCCGAAGTTATGTATGTACTTCATTAAAAAAGTACCGATATATATTTTACATTTTGTCTGTTAAATTGATAATTCTATCTTTTTTATACTTTGGTATCACAAACTTGTTGTCTTCTTATCCAGCGATGGCAACACCATAACTTAAAAAAAAAAACAACAACATTACTTTTGAACGGATCGTCCGATCTTCCATAAACTTCACTGGTCCGTTTTACTAATATTGTCGCATTTTACTCAATCCATATAATTATATATTTGAGGAGACATTCCCCTTTAAGACTGTCTAGTCAGATACAAGAGTTGTCAGCAATATCTATACATCTTCTTGAAGCTTTTCTTTTGGTGTGTGACAGTTATTTTCTCCTCAAAAGCTTTATTAAACAGCTGTCTACTCACAGATTGCCATTGGGCCCTGGTACACCCTTGGGTCCCTCAAAGCATTACATTCGATGAAAGTTTTAAAACTTAATTGGAGACTTGGAGTTGAGGGGGAAAAACACTTTTTTTTTACTGGAGGCTCAAAGATCAACATTTCATCACGTGCTCTTTGAGGGGTAACGATGGTGGCGCTTTGGTCATTCTTTGCTGGCGTGGGGGCGGAGGACATGGGGCGAGAGAGTGGAAAGAATGGTTTATTACTCTTCGCAGTATCATAACAACTTCGCGGGTTCCTGCAATGTCACACGGGTTCAAGGGGTCAGGGTTCAAATGCGCAGTTTGCGACATGAGCAGAGTTACCTTTTCCTTCGGGATTGGTCGAGTGTTTTGTTTTTGTTTTGTATTTTTCTCGTGATTTGTATCTTTATCGATGTATATTATTTCTTAGACAAAATGATAACATTTGGACTTCCAGGGGGGGAGAAGTAGGGTCCACATGGCATCGGTTGGCTTTAGAAATTACCTGTCGACACAAATACAGTGTGTAAAGAAATACAGAGGAAATTGACTAGATTAAAGCTGCACTGTAGAGACGAGGCCAAGTTGAAGAGGAAACGAAAACAACGAAAAAGGAATCCCCTCATAATTTAACTTTCAAAACATGTAACGTCATACGATGTGGCACGGTCTACGGCCGAAATAACGAAAGGTCAATTGGGGGTCAATAAGGGGTCACTCATACAGGCTAAGCTTTTTGTTTTAGCGATCATGCAAATTTGTGTTGTGTATTTGCTTGCGCAAGGTCGTTCAAACAGAGAGAACGTTTTGCACCTAAACACACGTATATTCTGATGCCTAATGCGCAGTTACGGTTATTTAGCTGCTGCTGAGGTAAATAGTCATTACATTCACATATCAACAAATACTGTGTTCTATGACAACCATGTGCGACTTGCCTTTAAAGTTTTGGATGAGATGTGGCTTCAGGTTTCCTACTTTTTTGTGAGAAAATAAGAAACCTTTCATGACATATGAAAGAACATACAATTGTAAGAGGAATTCAGAGTTTATTGGATGAAAATTGGTTTTGAAATGGCTGACTTATCCAAAAACAAAGAGGTCCTAATAAAATGTGAAGGATCTTTAATTAGGAACACTTTGTTTTACTTTTTTAAATATCTTAGCCGTTTCAAAACCGATATCGTCAAATAAACTTTAAAGTCATCTTAGAATTGTACGCTCTTGCATATTTCACAAGCGGTTTCTAATTATCTCGCAAAATGATAAAATCTGAATCTCCACCTCAACCAAAAAAAACTATACCATCCCTTTAATAATAATCAAGGAGGACGTTCACCTAAAATCTCTATACGAGGCTGAAGGCAGAAGAAGACAGAGGTCCCCTAAAGAATTAGAACAAAGCAACGGCAACAACAAACAAAATAAATCCGAGAGTTGTTAGTTTATGGGCCATTAGAAGACAGAGATGCATTAAAGGACCGTAAGAGGAGTAGCCAGATGGGCGGTACGTCCAGTGATAAATGTTGAATTATGTTGGTCACCCACGGATAGTGGTGGAGTATTACAAGATTTATCTCATTATTACTGCCACTGATGATAGTATAGTAAGAGAGAGAGAGAGGGGGGGGGGGGGATATACATAAAAAGGAGACAAGTAGCCATATGTCTTAACTCACAAATGACAACGTGTTAGTCATAAACACATTCAACAATTTTATTTTTTCTTATTAACATCAACTCGTCACCCTGCTTTCGCAACTACAGATTATATTTCATTACAGCGTATATTTCCTTATCAAATTGTCCACAGTCATATATATGAATTGAAACAAATTTAAATGAAAGGATTAGAAAAACTGAAAGGTATTATGTCCTATGCATGTCCACGTTAAGACTACTATGTTGTTGTTGTTTTTTATTCTAATTTCTTTAGTGAAATACATATTAATGCCATTGTGTCAGTCTCTATCTTTTTTTTTCAGTATTCGAGGACGCTGTGTTCAATTTCTTATCCCTCTATAACCTAACGCCGGGGTCTTTCCGTGCACGAGACCGATACCCACAACTCATACGGCCCACGAGTTTGACATTATAAAAAAAAATGTCCATAAGTCATACAGCCCATGAGCTCGAGGCCCATGAGTCCGACGGTAGTCAAACAAGGCCCACGAGTCCGACACTAGTAAAAAAAAAGACCCATAAGTCCGACATTAGGCAAACAAGACGCAGGAGGTCGACACAAGGCAAAAGAGGCCCACGGTCTCGTGGGCCATTTTTGCCTTGTGTCGACCTCCTGGGCCTTGTTTGCCTACAGTATCGGACTCTTAGGACTTATTTGTCTAGTGTCGAACTCATGGGCTGTATGACTAGTGGCCAGCCGGGCTTTATGACTCATGGGTGTCAAACTCGTGGCGTGCACCCCTTCGGGCACACGGACACACATGAAAGTCGCGCACGTTTTCAAGAGTCAAAATAGAAGGGCAGAAAAAAAAAGTTCAAGTGTTATGGGTCGTCCACGGCAGAGCGGGTGACCGCGACGCCTCGAAAGTTCCGACGGGGGAAATCTATCATAATAGGCGCGCTTCCATTCCTAATAAAAAAATGATCGTTTTGATACTTTATAAAACAAACAAAAAGAAGAAAAGAGAAGAAATATGAAGTTCATTGACTTTATAAGCCATAGTTTTGTAATACCTCACTCCGTTAGTCGATCTGATATTTTAACACAAAAAAACTCTTAACCTCTTCTGTGCCAATTAGTCAAATGTGCTCAAATTTCACACAAATTATTTGCAAATTTGGTAATACAATGTATATTTTGTTAATGGGATTAAGTTACACATTTATTTTCTTTCTTCGAATCATGAACATTGTAATCTGTATATTGATATTTTCTGTGATATCACTGAAAAGAATTATTTTGATTTGTGTATGAAATTACGTTTGAAGAAAAATGAATCAAACAAACAAACACGTAAAATTGTACCTATATTATTGATGGACAGGAAATCAAATGTGGCACGCAGATCGTCAAAGAACGGGTAAGGGGTAAGTGCCACATTCAAAACGAATAGGCTCATATGTTTATCCAGTCATGCGTTGCATTATTGTCATATCTGACATGTTCTGATACTGGGGGAAAACGAGTGTGTGTGATAAGTTTATCCATCTTTTCATCGCCCGGTCTGGTGACCTATGACCTTTCACATTGACGGCTTTGTGGAGGGCGGGCGTTTCCTCACGTCATTGGTGCACTCCCGGCATTTGTGACATACTTCGAAAGTCTACCGTTCAGTTGTCGGGATTAGCTGTACAGGTGGCTGTATAAACCAGTCTGGGTTAATTTTGTTGTGAAAAAGAAAATGCGAATGCTTGCTGCTTGATCTGTCACGTCAATAATCGACAAGGATTCCTATATATTTGCCGCATTCTTGCTCGTTCTCAATGAGTCATTCATTATGTACAATTGTAGTTCTTGTTGTTGTTGTTGTTGTTGTTGTTGTTGTGGTTTTTTTTTTTTTTGTCAGGGTGAGTGGCAGTGATTTCGGGACACTTTTTCAAGCAAGCTGACAATCCTAACCATCGAACGAAGTCGACTTCGTTCGACGGAAATAGAATATTCTTAACAGTGAATGAGTTAGAATTCATGTAAGTGATCAAATGATGTGTAAAAAAGGCACAAATATAATGAGAACATGAGCTGATATCATTTATATCCACAGATATTAATTCAGAGTATAGTCCACCAAAGATGACATTTTGACATTGTTCACAGAACTTCACTGCTTAGAGCCATTTCCAGTCACTTAAAATGAACACAATCGTCAATTACTTTTAAAAAAAGAGGTGAAATAATGCACATCTTTCGATCAGCAACAAGGTTCTGAGTTCCCTGAAGGCACTGTTTATTTTCCGTCCAAGTTGAAAATCACACGTATATCTCTGGCATGGTGTAAATATAAAGCTATTAAAAAGAATGTGTATTTCAAATAAACACGAAAATACATGGAATCTGCCATTCAGGAGAAACCATTTAGTTAACGGTATATCTGCAACGATTTGTTTTCCATGAACGTGAATAAGATTTCTTGAGTCTTTATTATACACCAATTAAGTTTTTATCATGCTTCTATATGATTTTTTTAGAATTCAACTTCGTAAGTATTCATTTGTGATGTACTATTTCATGTTCTCGACGTTTTTATCTAATCACAATCATTCACGTGTGCAAATATTCCTCACTGAATTCCCTGTAATGATATCATTTACATTGGGCGATTAAATCAACTGAATTGAAATTAAAGGTCCTGTTTACCTTTGGGAGCAGTGATTAAAAAAATGTTCAAGATATCACATTTGATGCATATGTGTAGGTCTGTTGTATCACAAAACATCCTACCATATGAAATTTTTGCAATATAGCCTAAAATATAAGGAGATATTCGTATTTTTCTCATTAAACCATAACTGTAGACGGTTTAGTCTGGAAACATTATTATTATAACTATTGTTCACATTTTGTGTATTTGACAATACTTAACATCGATTATTCGGATTCAAAATTTTACAGTGGTTGTTTCTATCCCTAAATCACATTTTAGAACTGTTTTAGAGCACTAATGCTGGGTTTTTGTTTCATCTGCAAATAGTAAATTATGCCTTTAAAGGTCCTGTTTACCTTTGGGAGCAGTGATTTAAAAAATGTTCAAGATGTCACTTTTGATGCATATGTGTTGGTCATTGGATCACAAAACATCCTGACCATAAAAATCTAGAATTTTTGCAATAAAGCCTAAAATATAAGGAAATATCACTATTTTCCTCATTAAAAGATAACTGTAGACGGTTTAGTCTGGAAACAATTTTAGTATAAGTGTAACTATTGTTTACATTTGGTAAATCTAACAATACTTAACATCGATTCGATTTATACTGGTTCAAATTTTCACATTGGTTGTTTCTATCCTTAACTCACATTTTAGAACTATTTTGAAGCACTAATGCTGGGTTTTTGTTTCACCTGCAAATGGTAAATTAAGCCTTTAACTGAATTTACAAACAAAAAAAATCAATCAACAAGTGTTTTACTTTAGTTGTTGTTTAAAGAGCCTTACATTGTACTTCATCATGGATTTGTTTTTTGTTTTTTTTAACCAGGGCTATACGATGTCGATGTTCTGATTACAATATCTGGCATACAGAGTTCAGTCGCAATCCCTGAATACTAACTACAGTGTATTCGCATTGGACATGTCCGCTTAAAATGATGCATATGAGAAATGAAAAATTAAAAATATTAACAGCACCTTTTTAATGCAATTAAGTTACAACTTGATAAATAGCTAAATATGGAATTTATTTTTTTTCTTCTTTTCTTTTCTAGTGTATTTTATTCTTTGACTTGAATTCAAAGTTGCATGTTATATTTTAAAGTGGAGTCTTGACTGTTGTATAGTTTGTTGTATGCATATTTATTTCAATCTATTTAGTAATTACAAATGATTATAAACGATTGCATGTATTTCCATCAAAATATTTGTCTAGGGATCATTATCAATAAGGCTATTTTTGTGCTTCTCATGATTCTGCCACTCTGTATTTGATACCATGTATTCTTGCTTGTTTGTTTCTTTGTTTCTTTTTCATGCAAACCTTGTAAAAATGATGACAGTTGAAATAGATGAAATGAAAATGAGAAATCCTGGCAAACATGGTTCAGCACGACAATTTTCGTCTTCGGTCGTAAATTAAGCAGACGAGAAGAGATGGCTGACGGACGTCGATAAATTCCTCAAGAGGTTAACGACATCGAACATTGTTCTTGAGATCCCATCTCCCCATCTCCCTCATAGATTTTTTTCATTCACATTATCCGTAAGAGACTCGCTATTTTCTTTTTTTTTTACTCCTTCTTTTCTGGGCAATCTCTTCTCATTATCAGAAAAGTTCACGACGTCCGTATTACACCGGTAGACCAGAACAAGTCGTAATTTAGCCGGAGTCAAAGGTCAAACCCACACGCGGTTTAAATCGGCAGAGTCAATGTTTGCGCAATGCGTTGGGGGTGGGGGGGGGGGGGGGGGGTGGGGGAGGAGGGGGTTGAGGGGAGGAGGGGAGGAACTGAAGAGGAAGGGTGGGTAAAACCAAAGGACAGGGGGCTGGGGAATTGATTCCTTCCCCGCTAGATTCTTTTCTAGGTTTTAATTTACTTACATTATGTTTTTATTTTTGTGATTCAACTTTTTAACGTCTGTTCCTAATTTTTTGAAGTTCTTTCTTAACCCTAGCTGCTTTTCAGCATCACTCTTCAGAATAACCCCTCCCCTCCCCCCCCCCCAGAAAAAAAATAGATTTGCGTTTGGAATCAATCACAATTACTCTTCATTTGTTTTGATTCCAAAGTATTATTTGCAGTTATGTGTTGATCACCCAACGTTTCTTTATAATCAAAGTAAAATTCCATTCCATATCTGTTTAACCCTTGTGTACATGCTAAGTTCGAATGCAGATTGGAACAGAGAACCCCACAGTGTATACACACTGTCCGACGTCTCTTGTACAGAATAGGTTAAGTTTACCTGATCAATGAAAGTGAAATGAAACAACGAAAGATGACGTTAAAGGCTTAATTTACTATTTGCAGATGAAACAAAAACCCAGCATTAGTGCTTCAAAATAGTTCTAAAATGTGAGTTAGGGATAGAAACAACCACTGTAAAAATTAGAATCCGTATAATCGATGTTAAGTATTGTTAGATACACAAAATGTGAATAATAGTTATTATAAAAATGTTTCCAGACTAAACCGTCTACAGTTATGGTTTATATAGTAGAGAAAAATATAGTGATATATCCTTATCTTTTAGACTTTATTGCAAAAATGTCATGTGGTAGGATGTTCTGTGATACCTACACATATGCATTAAATGTGATATTTTGAAAATATTTTAAATCAGTGCTCGCAAAGGTAAACAGGACCTTTAAAGAAGTGACATCAGTTGGAATCAAATACAGGTGTGTAGATTAGAAGATGAAGGAAAGAACGGCTCAAGTTTCCCATTGATCACCAAAGTATCGTATTAAATGTCTCTCTGTTTTTTAAAGTTTAATGAAATCAAGATAATGATAATAAGAATTGCCTCTTTTATATCAAGATACCGTTGCATTGCTGTCTTGTATCATAGGGATGGTATAGTTTTAGTTGAGATGGGGATTTAGATTCTAATTCTTTTTTGCGAGATAATCATAAAAACTCTTTTGAAATATTAAAGAGCATAGGAGGAATTCAAAATTTATTGGATAAAAATCCGTTTTGAAATGGCTGAGGTATTAAAAAAAGGAAAACAAAGCAATCCTGATAAAGGTACGTCCCTCCTTTCAGGATTTCTTTATTTTGAATATCTCAGCCATTTCAAAACCAATTTTTAACAAATAAACTTTTCAAATCCACTTAGAATTGTATATGATCTTTCATATTTCATAAGTGGTTTCTTATTATCTCACAAAAAAGGAGGAAACCTGAAGCCCCATCTCAACCAAAACTACGTCATCCCTTTAACCTAATGTTGATGATGAAAGAATGATTGCAGTTTCTCGATTACAGACCATGATTATCTATACATCGTACTACATTATGCATACAATCACATTGATTGTGTATAAACCACACTGGCATTAGAACTCATAATTTTCTTCTGGTCATACGGTAAGTACGCACATGTAAACACCCCTACCACACTGCCTACACTCACACATATACAAGATGTAAGGACAAAAGTTTGGATGGTTCTTTATTTTTTTCCTCGAGCAAAGAAGCGTTCTTCTCGGTGCCCTTGAGTTGACATAGAATAGATTGTTAGCCACTATTATAGAATTGGAAATTCCGAATCGTTCCACTGTCTCTGTTGTATGTAAGGACTGTGCAACAGCGCATGACAGAGCGGTTAACCAAGGGCCTGAGTACGGGTTAATGGCCGCTGAAGGCGTTATCTCACACCACGCCGTAAAGAGCTCCGACGTACCCGGTGCACCTCTCGACACCGAAGAGCTCGCCTGGGGAGCTGGGCGCCGCCGGTGCAAACACTGCTATTAAGTACGGGTCAACCCGAAACGACAACGCGAACGTCATCATAATCACATTACTATGCTGAACATGCATCATACGACCACTTTTCGAGAAAACTGGGAATATCGTGTCGTTTTGATCATGTCATAAAAGCGTTTCGTGCAAACATCGTTTGTTTTCCTGTAACCTCATGGCCTCTCCTCCTCACTCTCTCCCTTAAAGGTAATGTGTGTAAAGACAAAATAGTTCAAGACTAACCACTTGAACTCAAGCATAGACCTGAAACAGGCTTACAGGCAATGACAGGCATCGGAATCCAGAGCTAGTGCAATTTTATTTGTACATTATACCGCGGTATTGATATGATCACTATAGCGTTTGACTGTATCAATGCCATCTTTTTCTTCAACATTTTCTGGAGGCCACGAAGTTTCTTCTTGACCGATTCTTGACAATATATGAGAAATTTTGACTCGTAGTTGTTGTTTTTTCTCGTATTCTTCAAATTCCTTACCGTCTTGGATAATAGGTCCTACGTTTGACGGTGATGACCCTCTCTTGTCCCAGAAGAGTACAAATACATGAATTCACTATGGTTTTCTCTTGTTCTTTTTTTTCTAACCGAAGTATCTCTTTCCAAGGACCCTGTAACTATTATTTCTGCAACATTACCCTTTCATGCATATGGATCAAATGTGACCTTGAGGGTAGAGTGTCTACGCATTGCACAAAATATGAACCCAGGCCTTTACCCAAGGTCCAAAGGCTTATCCACCGGGCCTTCCATAGTCATGATATTTTAATCTCCTTATCATGCTTATTGTGGTTATGTTGATGATAATGATCATCATCGTATTAATAATCATCTTTAATGTTTAAAGTATTATAGCGTGGCACTTTTAGGATTAAAGTTAAAGTCTGCCTTCATTCTAACCTTATATCGCACGTTTGATCAAAAGCCTAGATCAACTTGGACGGGAAAGAAATAGTCGCTTTTGAAGTGGAAAAAGGTCACTTCACCTCTTCGCATGACCTTTTCGGCATCGTAAGGAATGCCACCTGACGCCGTTACGATGTTTCTGCCCCCAGTCCCGTTCTCTCTTGAGGAACATGCAAGACATATTGTGGTTGTCATTCATTTCTCGTTGCGGGTCCTTAACCCTTCCTGTGCCAGAGACTTTGGACAGTTGAGTACAACACTATGGGATTTACTGTGCACGCACAGCACGCACAGGGTTACCTAGTTATCAACTTCTGCTTTAGAATGCACTCTCCACAATTTCCATTAGATATATTCTGTATAAATTAATAAAACAAAGTATCGATGAAAATAACCGAGCAGATAAAAAATGCAAGATCATTAGATTTGTAAGCTCTGTGCTGAGAGTATACGAATTGCACCTGCTAATGTTTCTATCAGTAAGAGAAAACGAAATATCTTTTCTATTCTCTGTTTGATAGAAGGCATGACATTTATACATTGTATCTATACTTTTTTACAGCTCAGGAGCCCCCAAATCAATAACCTGCTAAACCAAAGAGTACTTTGAGCCAATCAAAGCACTTCGTACTCAGAGGAACGTAAAGGGTACCCCTTGAATGACGATGATAACAGTTCAACTTTTAATTTCTTAGACATAATGTATATGCTTGCACGAAAAGAAATATATTACATAATTATAAAGAACAGATACTCTAAGATATTATGAAGGAATTTAAAAAAATGAAATGAATTTAAACTTGGGCCAGCTATTTTTTTTTTCTTAAGCTATGTATTACAGGCCTCCATCAGCTCAAAACGGTGGAAAAAAAGTTTGTGAACTTACAAAACATGCGAAATGGAGGATTTCGTCTCTTCATGTTTTTTCAAGTACATCTCAACATTCTCAGAAAGTTTGAAGAAGAAAAAACAAGACAAGACAAAACAACAAAAACCTAAGTAAACCCCTTCCCTAGGCCAGTCCCGGGTTAAACTCTTGTGGCACCTGAGTGTCTGATGTAAAAGTTTGACAAGTTTTCTACCTGTTCCCTTCTCGACGAGAGCATAGTAATTAAATTAAAACTAAAGGAAATGTTCACCTAGAAGCACGCTTTCCTTTAATTCCACAGGTGTCATAAATATCGTCACGTCTGAACTTTATGACAAGGTCTGCACCACCCTCAACAACCGTTCAATATTTCACTGTCTGGTGTCTCTCTATTTTATACCCCCGAGGTGTTCATCTACAATATGATATCTTCTTACGCCTTATGTGGCTCCCACACCTGCCGTTAAACACGGGGAGGCATCGATGTTTTTCCCCCTTATACACAAAGACATACACACACGCGCACGCACACACATACACACACTCACACACACTCACGCACACATACCAGGGATGTGTGAGACATACGCACACGCACACAGACACACACACATGAATTTGTAACAGCCGCAAATTCGCATTATGACATTGCCCCTGCACATAAATCTCATTTCATATTTTGTGATTGTATAGCCAAAAAGGAGGGGGGGGGGGGAGAGGCGCTGATAACTTACGAAGGGGGACAGTGTACAGGAAAAAGTGGGTAGGGAGATTTATTGTCTGAAATTCTGACAAATTTGTGGTGTCTTTTTGCGCATTTACCGTGTGCAGCATGTAGCTGTCACCTCCCACACAACCTCTCGAATCACTGATTTGTCCTCGGCGACCTTCGTATATATTATGGGTATCATAATTTCTCGTAAAAAAAGAATAGAAAGAAAGAAAGAGAAAATATCTAGACGAACATTCACTTCGCCCTAGAGATAAATAGAGCTATCATTTAAGTGGTCCCGTCCTTCATGGGAGGGGGGGGGGGGGGGTCATGAACGCAAGGAGTGTAAAATGGGAACCACAAGCAATGTTGGTTTTTAAAAGCAGATGACAATGGACGGATTTTGTCGCAAAAAGGAGATGGGATCACACTGACATTTGATTAACTAGTTTTACTATCTTGATGGGATCACACTGACATTTGATTAACTAGTTTTGCTATCTTGATTTCATTACAAAATCAAAACAAATTAGAATACTCTTTATTACTGGCTTTATCATCCAGGAGTTTTCTTGGTTACACTGTAAGAAGTCCTACAAATGTGAGAGACAGTTAACGTGCTTAATTCGATCGTCGACCTGTGCTCTCTAGATTAAATCACCAATACGTCCTGACAATAATGATATCGCTGTACTTCAATAAATTAACAAGGCGAGAAATAACAATATAATCATCGTTCTGATCGACTTGAAGAGTTTGTTTGCAAAATCCGATAAGTCCATTTTTGAAGATTTTGAAGTACGGTCTTTGTTATAAAGTACAAAATAATACCTTTTAAATGATATATTGGTCACTACATATAAAGGTACATTTTTGAAGTTATGGTCAAAAGAAGCAAAAATTTTCTTATTGTTCTCTTTATTTTTCTTGACCTTTAATCGCAAATATCTCCATTTGGCAAATATGGACTTATCGGTTTTTGCAAACAAACCCTTCACTTATTTGTATGAATGTTCAAGACAGGGGACATGTAGTTCCCACTCCTTTGTTCGGGGTTACTAAACGTATCAAAAGAGCTGGATCGTTGTTGTGGCTTGGTTTTTGTTTTGTTTTGTTTTGTTTTGTTTTGTTTTGTTTTTCGTTGAACTTTGATAACATGTCAAATGTGCTTAAGCACAGGGGAAACAATCCTCCAATTTTTAGTTCAGTAGTATGAAAACTAGGTTCCTACAGTTTTTAATGTTTTACTTCAAATAAGAGGTAATGTTATATTTAGGGCCCTGATTATTTTATCGTCATTATGATGTGACTGTTAACAGCTGTTAAAATTTTCGCAAACATTGCAAACAAATCGAAATCAATTTATAGTCAACATGATCAAACTGACTTGACACTCAGGGCCAGGATATTTTATTCCCCCCCAAAAAAAAAAAAAAAAAAAAAATCTCTCTGTTTACTCCAAAGAAAATTATAATAACAATGCCAGTGATCATAATGAAGATGATGAACACAATAATGAAAATAACAATAACGATATATCAAGAAGTTAAAATATTGTAAATAAGTATGTATGTCTGTAATTTAACTGCATTTCAATGTTGTATTTTTTTATCTATAATTTTTTATAGATCAGCTTTACCATAAGTAATGGTGTTGAAGTTATGTGCAATTCAACCATTTGGTTGCGATGCATGATAATCACGTGTCTATGACAATGAAACGTTTATACAATCAACATTCAATAATGATAGCTAATGATACTTTAGTTAGTTTAAATGAAATTCTGTCTCGAAAATTTAACGTTTGCAAGTCCTTAGATAATGGAGGGGTGTGGGCAAGATTGAGGAAATTTGTACAAAGCCATTCGCCTTTGTACAAATTCCCTCAATCTTGCCCACACCCCTCCATTATTTAAGGACTTGCAAACGTTAAATTTTCGAGAGAGAATTTCATTTAAACTTGGTATTTTTATGTATAAATATGTTCGCTCCGTCTTGCCAGATATATTCAATGATTATTTTTCTTCTCATGCCAAGAAACATTCTTTCAATACTAGAAATAAACGATGTTATATTTTACCATCTTATCGTCTGAAAATTAGTCAATTCAACTCAATAAAGTACAAAGGGGCTAAATTGTGGAATTTGTTAAGCATGAAACTGAAATCTGTTAACACATTGAATCTTTTTATGACTCAATATAAGCAGCTTCTTCTTAATCTGTATTGATTAATGTTTATGAATGAATGATGAATAATTGCGCAATTTTCATACAAACCTTTGACAATTACCCTGCATGTGTGTTTGTTTGTTTGTTTTTTATTGTATAGTATTATATTGTATTAGTTCAGTTGTAGTTTTGTTTCCTGTTTCCTGTCTCTATCATAATGTATTGTTGATTTTGTAACGGCCTCTAATCTAAGTTCTGTTTTGATATATATATATGTTTCATTCAAAACTGTGATTTTAAACTATATTGTAAAGGAAATCTCCATTTCCAAGCCCTAGGCTTTTGCGTGATTTCCTCCTTTGACTCACACATCTATGTAAATATTTTATATGTGATTTTATGAAATGAATAAATTGAATTGAATTGAATTTAATACTGCAACTACAAAAGCTACGATACTACTGCTACAACTTTTATCGATAATCAAAATAAAAGACTAGTAACGTGAAAAGTTTCAGGTGGGTGTGTTCCTGTTGTGAGTGAATGGGGAACCCGCACACCTGTGGGCGGGCTCCTCAAGATGACTGCACTCACGGAGCGAACGTGTGAACCAAGCAGGTGGCGGGATTCTCGTTTCCCTGGCAACCAGACGCCGACGGACCTGGACGCCGCGAAGAGTGACAGACGGGGATTGGCTTGCACTCGCCGTGGCGGCGCTCGGCAATTGCACGACCGGGGCAAACCTCCGTTCTCGACTCGCGCAGAGCGTACATGCTGGAATGCCGAATCGCGTACGCCCGACTGCGCAATGCTGGCTCGACCGTAATTCTGTTCTATTTATTTCCTTTTGTTTAACTCCACTCTTTCTAGCTTTAAGTCTGTGTGTTGTCTGTCTATATGCCCCCTCTCTCCCTCTCTCTCTGTTTCCTTTCCCCTTTTTTTTCTGTCGCACTCAGTGGTGTTTTCTTTTTGTTGTTGTTGTTTAGTTAATGTTTACCTAGCTAAAGCTATTAATCAAGCATAATTATCTTGCATCGGAACTGAAGTCTTACTATTTCATCCCATGGAAAATTCTTTTTTTTTCCTTCCAACTTCGTTCTTTTCCTCATCCTCATACAATGCTTCTTCTATCTCTTGATCAATTTCTCACCCCCTTCCCCTTCTTCTTTAATAATCTTTCCTTTCCCCCTCTTTATTTCCAAGGTTAGATGTTCCATTTCCCCCCTGTTTCTCTTTTTAAGTTACAGTCTGGATTTCTCTCCATTAAATTATGACTTATTCGAGAGATCTGACATATATTCTTATAAGACTTGTTTTCTATCTAAGATACAAACATTTAAAGCGAATTAGGAACTGACGAAAGCTTATTGAATGAAGGAGTTGCAAAATGACGGAAACAAAATCGGCGCTGCATCTTATCTGACGTGAATTTGTGGTTAATTCCGTCGGCTGGGTTTCCTGGCATCAATTCGCAGAGATTGCATGGAGCACACGATTTAAAAAATCCCCGGAAATATAACAGGTATACAATAACGCTAGCATTGATATCATACTCTCAAAATGACTATTGATATAACGCGCGAAATGTTGCCAAGGAGATTTAACAGAAATGGAGTCTGGGCATTTTTGGGGGGATAACTTGGTGAAGTTAACGGAGAAAAGTGCCTTGCCAGGCAATAACGCCAGGAATGACATTCAGCGTGAGGGGTGTAAACTTGTTTGTTTACCCAACAACGAAGCTGTAATATCAACCTCAGGCTGGGAAAGGGGATGGGAAAGGGAGGGGAGTGGCTTGTAAAAAAAAAAGAAAATATGAGATGCCCCCCTCTCTCTCTCTTTAAGTTTGCAATTGAAAACAAAAATAAGATGCATGAAATCGTTTTCGTCAGAGTCACTGAGCCTCGGGGCATTGTCAACAAAACACAATACGCCGTCAGAAATCACCAAAAAGACCTGAAACATCATTCTTCGCTCCCCCTCTTCTTCCTCCTCCTCCTTTTCAGTTGTCTTCTTTTCCTCTCCTTCTGCCTGGGATGACTTGATCTGTTGCCAGGTTCGTTCAGAGATGATGTCATCAGAAGTTCGCATGGGTCAAATATCAATGCGTCCCTCGGAAAAAGAAAAACTATCAAAGATAGGTCCCCTGCACGCTTGAAGATTGTGACCTCTTAAATGGCATGTCTCCAGTTAATTGTCCTGAGAAAACGCCTGTCGGGAAATAAAAGGGAAAAGTGATAATTGCCAAGCTAATAACAGAGTGTACCCGTCCGACTCTTTTCAGTATTTTTTACTTGTAGTGTAAAAAAAAAAATGGCTATGTAAAATATGCATGCATACAGAGAGAAGCAGACTCGTAGACGCATTGAAGGTGACTTCAAGTTTGGTGCTATATAGTATCGTGCTGGTGTTATTGGTATCTTAACACTACTGTATAAGTAGCACCAGCGATAATCTAAAACTCAAGAAATCGCCGGTAGCTATGTGGTTGATATCGTCTGCTGGACAGATTTCAGTTATTCTTTCTTTTTTGGGGTTGCGACGTCATCTTTCGTTATTGACTAACAATGACTTCTATAGGGATTATCAAATTTGTCATTTTCAAGTTCGGCGTTGGTGTAAGCGTTACTATACGCGAAACACTGTCCTTCAAGGCTGCATCTTTTCACATTCGACTTGAAAGAAAATGTTTCCTGCAGAGAAGGTGCATGCGAATCTTGATTGTATTGTATCATCAAAACGGGTTGGGAGGAGATTAAAAAACCCACAAAAAAATCTAGTTGCTCAATTTAGTCAACTTTTGCATCTTTTCAAGAAGATGAATCTCCTTTACAATATGATATGAGGACGTCTTGATATGTGAGCGTTCTTGAATTGATTTTTCGAAATGATTAGATTAATCGAGCATTCATTTCTCTATATTTTCGAAGATGGTGGCGTGCATTGTGAAAATCGTCATTGATCATTATTCAACACTTGATGCTAGCAAGTGAAGAACAGACGAGGAGACTCATGGGATAGATGCAGATAACGAGATACAGTAGCTGCAGTTTTCCCGATCTCGCGAATGACCGCGTCCGGAGCAGAGAGGGGGCGTGGTATTCACAGCTAGCTCGATCCTACACCCTTCCTTCAACCTCATCGCACCCCCTCCCCACTTCCCGGGGGCGCGAACGCAATGTTTTGGTTCGCCCGCTCCGTCAGGTCAGGTCAGTTTCGGGTCACTTAGTGGCTAGACGGACAGTGGTCCCCCACCCCCACTCTTATCTCGGTCGGTGCAAGGTGGGTTGAAGGTCAAGAGGTTTAGCCCCTTCGGCTGTGGTAAGTAGCCCGGCCAGACAGTGCGCGCGTGCCGTTTATTTACGAGCGGTCTTCGCCGGTGACCCCGTTGCGCAGGCTACGGGACCATTAGTAGACACGTATTAAAGGGTCAGTGAGTCCAAGCAATGAGATACATGTGCTACTCCCTTAGTAGTACCTTCTTGGTCCGAGGAGGTAGCTACATAATATACACTAAGCTCCTGTGATTGGTGTTAGAACCGTTCAAGAAAGAACGGGGATTAAAATCAAATAAAAAAAAAAACCACTAGAAGCAAAAACAAACAAACAAACAAACAAAACACTAGCAGCAAAAAAAAGAACAAAAACTAATACACACCAAGAAAAACGACCAAAAAGCAAAAGCAAAGTAAATCATATACAGTGAACATTTTGTATGGTACATCCGTCTGTGTCGCTTTAACTACACGTTCTTTGCTTGTAATTATCCTTTTATTCCAATGTTTATTTACTATTTTCATTATTGTGCATGATTTCTATGCTCGCAAGTGGTACGCATTTAATTTTTGTTCATGGTATCTGAGACTGCGAGGTGTATCCAATTGAAAACGGTGATGCGGTTATATGAAATGAGTCTCATATCTAATGGCATGAATAGCCGTGTAATTTACATTGGCCTCGATTTCCTCTGTGAATAGAACCAGAGCAGCAGTACAGAACGCGCATCATTTCCCATCAAATTGACTTTTAAAAGGTATATGAAATTCCTTTCGTAATAGCTGCCCCACTGGCCAAAGATTTATTGCTCGGTGAAAGGTCAACTGCCATCGCTGGTTTTGTATTTACGTTGGTATGTCTTTTTTTCCTCCCTGCTTTGGGAAGATTTATAGTGTCGAGATCTGACATATTGGCACACTTGTGGTCAGTGAAAAACGATAATAGTTTTAGGTTTGAGTAGTCTGAGTACAGACCTGAGGCTAAACGACTTTGGGCAATTCCAACTGTTGCATGATATTTTCGCAAAACTTTTCCTCATTGGATCATTTCTTCTCTTTCTTGGTAGGTTCTTATTCATCCCCATCCTCATGTTCCTCATTCTTTTTCTTCATCTTATTCTGGTCCTCCTCCTCCTCCTCCTCCTCTTCCTCCTCCTCCTCCTCCTTTTCCTCCTCCTCTTCTCCTCCTCCTTCCCCTCCCCTTCCTCCTCCTTCTCCTCCTCCTCCTCCTCCTCCTCCTCCTCCTCCTCCTCCTCCTCCATAGTTTTCCCTCTCTGCTCGTACATCCATTTCATTCCATCCTCATCGTCCTATCCGAAAAATCAAGTTTTATATGTTCCATTTTTACATCTGAGAAGCTGACTGGATAGCCCATATTCGTCTGCACAGGGCCCTGTTTTATGCAGAGTTAAAATTGATTATATAGTTGATTTCAACTGTAAGTCCATGGCAGCCTGTGTGGTTAGGAAATTTAAAATCGATTTTATCTTTTGATAAAACGGGGCCTGGTCTTCTATGGGAGCCAGTTGGATGTGAGGCACCCTGCTCTTTGCGATGAATGAATAAAGTGTGATCTTTTACACGCATGAGTCGTGACTCTCTCTCACAAGGGACCGCCATTTTACGTCTCATCCGAGGGATAATGTTTTGCCTCTCACTAGATGAGGTAGCATAATAAAACACAACATTGCTCAGCTAGACTCGGGCCGTTTCTGGAAGTAAATATCAGCATCTGAGAGGCCATCTTCTCAGATGTTTTAATTCGTTTCATTTTGTTGTTGTAATTTTGTAAGCGCTCTAAGCCTTGAGGGACGAGCGTATCAAACATCAATTGTATTGTATTGTATTGTATTGTATTGTATCGTATTGCATTGTATTGTATTGTATTGTATCATATTGAAAACTTTCGGTCATCTGCGAAGCCGCGCTTCCGCGCGAACGCTACAACACGTAAAACGGGTCAAAAATCGACGCATTTTTCCACAAAATCTGCCATAACTTTTAAACTATTTAAGAAGCAAACTTGGGGCGCCCGGATTCTGAATGTAGACACTCTAGGGATTATTTATGTGTATATATCATTATTGTAACAGTTGTAGTTGTGACGCAAATTTGATTAGAAAAGTACCTTATGAGTAGATTTGTCTATGGCGAACAGTCCAAATTTGACGAATTTGAGCACATTTTGCCGTCTTGCAATTCTTCCACACGGGATATCTCGAGAACGGAAAGTCGTACGAACTTGGGGCGCACGGTTTTAGAAAGTAGAGATTCTTCCCATTTTTGTGATATAAGAATCTTGTTCATTGGTTGAGCAGTCCTGACGCAAATAAGCAGTAAAGCTAGACTACCCAGTCACAATTGCTGTCATAGGGAACGTGTACAATCCACACAGAGCTATCACGTGACGAGACTACCAACGAAAATTTGAGCCGTTGACCTTCACTGTCTGCCGTCGTCAGCAGTGTGAATTCCTGTGATTTCAAGCTTTTGTTTCTCTCCAAATATCATTTTCAATGCAATATCAAGATACAGTTGTATGTGAGACATTATCTAGATACGTAGCAGCCTTATGAGCAACATAACTGCTAAGTTTGGGAGCAAAAACAACAAAATATATTTCACATTCCTTCTCATTTTTCGATGATGGCTCTAGTCGGACTGGTGCATTTTCTTCGGAGGTGGTAATAATGTAAGTAGTTGCAACGGTCGCTTGCCACCTGCTGTCTGCAATCGGGTGCTTATATACACGTATTGTGCACAGGTAATCAACTGAAATTATGTTGTAAAGGAATGATAAGGTCCTAGATTATATGTCAACTGGAGATTTAACCCGATTTCTGCCGCCTACACACAACACACTACGCGTGAAATATGTGAACATGATGTCCCTCCACGCACGGTGCTGCAGGCCACCCCCATTAACGTGTCGACTAGCCACTCGCCCCACACGCACTCACTTTCTCCAGCGTCTGCTACGTCGGATTTTCTGCGTGAATTAGGGCGAAAGTTTTCAATATGGTATTGTATTGTATTGTATTGTATTGTATTGTATTGTATCGTATTGTATTGTATTGTATTATATTGTATTGTATTGTATTGTATTGTATTGTATTGTATTGTATTGTATTGCATTGTATTGTATTGTATTGTATTGTATTGTATTGTATTACACTGTATTCATCTAACCGCATGTGTTTTGAACAAACTGAACAGATGGGATTGGCGGATTAAGGTCTGTACGAGCAAGACTACGTGGAAAGTCACCGTGTCCTTCCCACAGGACAAAGGTCACCGTCTGGTCAACCGCTTCTGAGGGTCGCTCGGTGTCTGGAGAGAAAGTGTGCGATGCCCATACTAAGGATGTGTCATATTAGGGTTGACATTGACCGATGACCATGGGTGATAGTCTCGTTCCGTGCCGTTCTCTAGTTTCGGTATGCTTTACAAGCAAACTGATATCACAGCCCAAGTCCAAAAGATTTCCCATAGTAGGGTCAGCGGGCGATTGCAGAGGTTGACCCATTATGACCGAGAATACTAGAGTGTCATATCCCAGTACTTTGGACTTGCACTGTATACTACCATAGTACATCAACGATCGGTGTATTGACGTACGTTTTGTTTGTTTTGTTTGCTATGACGTATGACGTGACGCGTGCATAGTTTTTAAACATGTTTGTGTGATTTTTATTTCTGTTGTTATGAAAGGACTTGCGCAACAGCGAGTTCATAATACATACGTGTATTCTAATATATATATTCTCGTAAGTATGTGTATTACTTTTACGTGTGATTTTTTTTTAATATGTCTGCGCGCGCACGTGCGCATGCGTGTTTTAAATTGTAGCAAAGGAATGAACTGCGTAACTTGCGCGAGTGCGTCCACAAGATAAGCTGTATTTCTCGTGTGATAGTTTGCAAAATCGGCATCGGAACACACGTTCGGCTTGAGACAAGACTACACGCCGTTTTGCTGTACATATTTTTTTTCATTTGTTTTATGTTTATTTTTTCCATCTCCAACAGAACTTGTAAATACATTTTCCTTCCACATAAAATATAGATACATATATATGTCAATATTACAAAATATGATAAATGGATTTATGGTTATACAAATGATAAGGTGAAAAAGAAAAAGCACAAAAACATTCTGAAGTTAAGAAAATACTGCTACTAGTACTACTTCTTCGAAGTAACTACTAATTAATGAGAAATTGCAGTAACAACAATGGTAATAAAGCACATCTTGCTAGTTCGTTGTTATAACACATTTGACAAATAGAGCTGAAATGGCAAGTATACCTATAGCTATGTCAAACGCGAGGAGGAATTAGGCACAACAGATGGTATGGGTTGAGAGAGTTAACCTACTGGCTATTTTGATACGAGGTCCCCCACCCCCGAAAGTTCGAGCACGGTTCGAGCGTGGAACTACCGAACTATATGGTTCGAGCGTTTAAAAACTTGAGTACAAAACGTAAGCTATTACCCCCATTTACGAGCGACGTTCTTTCAAACGGGGAGGGGGCGAGGCAGGGGGAGGGGAGGGGTACAAAAACGTTGTCAATGACGTCACTTAACTGTACCCAGCGCTCTGTGCGCTACATTAACAAAGGCACTTTATTAACACCGTGGTGGGTCATTAAAATAGAGAGAGAGAGAGAGAAAGAAAGGTTTTGTTTTTTTCGAACTGGACTGTTTGATAAAGTTCAAAGGATGGCATAATGCCCAAGCTCACAAAAGTTTCAAATATGATTTCCAAAATGTTTGAATACTTTAAGGATTTCTTATCGTTATGCAGGTATCATCAAGTCGGCTACGAGATGAATATTTGCCATGCTGGCAAACCGTTCCCTAATGAGTTTGGTTAATCCACTCCGCATGTAACGATCATTTCAGGCGCGCCGCTGTCTCTTTCTTATTTCATATGTAGGCTCTATATTTCAATTTACACAATATGATGGACTTTGTTTGGATGTAAACTTTTCTATTGCTTTTTATGTTTTTCAAACTTGAAACATTTCTTAGAAACAATGCCATCAATTATACCCCATGAGAAAAGGGTCGGACCAATTTTCAGTCATTAGCAACACGAAATTGACATTTTTTACGACTTCTTTCACCCGCGCGCATTGTTCGGAACAGTCTCACTCATTGGTCCAGATAAAAGTCGAAATCGTGACGTTACAGACATTATTTTCTTGGTCATTTGCAATCATACGTGTTCATGTGCGTGATGTGATATTTGTGTGCGTTGTGTGTGTGCTTGTGAGCGCTGTGTACGTTGTGTGTGTGTGTGCGTGTGTGTGTGTACCGAATAGAACTATGCGCGTTCCTAGCAATAATTCATCGCTAATATGACGTGACTAATGGCGACCATTTCACCTGTCAGTTCTGCAGTTACCTACGTTTTATGGCCAGCTATTACACGCTGGGTGAACGACGTTTAGCATTTCAGTCGTCTTGGTACAGCACACTCTGATTGATTGACATCAGTGGCCATTAAATATTGCGCTATTTGATTTAGCTCATGTCTATCCTAAATATAGTACTATAGTATATAATTCTACCAAGGAAGTACTAGGATTCTACTCGAGCCCGACGGGGACAACACATGGGTTGCAGTTGAATGTATTTAGGCCTACAACAAGCGCGATACTCCACAGTTGCAGCAGGGCGGTGGCACAGTCCCTATGTCTGGTCGAATAATACTGGAAGGGAGTTCGACTGTAACATTGTGTTCGGACTACGCTTGCACGCATCAGTCACAATTCTTGCATACATTGATGGAACCAAATCTTTTCTTGTAGGCTAAATTCTGATTCGACTGAGGTGTAGGTATTCAAAAAAAAATCGAGATTAAGACGGAGGAAAAAAGAATGGGAGAAGGTGGAGGGGGGGGGAGGAAAAAGGACGTAGTTCTTAATAAAAGGCTATTATAAAGCAAAAAAAAAAAGAAGAAGAGAGGCTAATATAATTAACTACTTGATCTCATCATGGAGCTAGTATACACAGTAGCTAATAGCTAATATTCTTAACAGTGTTAATGTTCGGACTTAAAATACGGAGGGCCTACAATGTCCTTACGAAACAAATGTAAAATGTAACATTTAAAATTAAAAATTAAAAGCGTCCATAGGGGGAATATACGTCTGAAAACGAGGTATCTTAAGGGGAACTCGTTCAAAAGGGGAAATTTTTGATTCCCCTTAAGGTTTTGACAATGTTTTTCAAAGCCTTTTAATTGATCTGGGGCCTCAGGACTACTCCACAGTAGGGCACATTCCAGATGGCACAGTGTGTATAGATTGAGGACTGTACCATCAATACAATTTAGGGGAGATTGGCAGGGATGCAAAAAATGGGTGTAGGCCTATATATTGGATGTGCATAGAAAACGGGTCATTGGTGGAATTTAGGTATATCTGCTTTTTCTAAAAAATGTTGTATTTTCTCATTATTGTACATAATTAAGTGGTAAAGGATGCATTTTGTGCTCTTGTCAGTTCAATTCTGCATTCAGCCCATATCAATGCATAATGTTTCAAAAAGGGCAATATTTGCATTTGCAAAGAATATTATTCATGATTTTTATCAAAATTCCCCAAACTATTTATTCCGCATTTCTCCTTATGGCTGGAAATAGCGTTATATATTATATACATATACATACATATATATATATAAACAATGATAATGGTAATGATGAGCACGACAATAAAAATGAATAATGAAACGTTAGATCGGAACGGACCAGGGGGTAGTGTATTCAGCTGCCAATCCGTTGCTGTAGACCCACTTAATCACTTTGATTGATCGTTTATGTGAGGTAATGAAACATATACATGTAGCAAGGGCACTGGTAGACCATTAAAAAAAGACCGGCGCGCATGGTATTTCTGCCACAATTGCCAGTGACATTTAGAATGCGCTGACAGAGTCCAATAGGGACGTGTCGATCAAAGAACCAAAATGTTTACCATATCAAATCCCTTTTTGTCCCTCGAAAACCACTTGTTTACCGCCTCAAATCCGTTAGCACCCGGGGATTCGACAATATAATGCCGGGGAGCCCGCGTTATGAATACTCGGCGAGATACACGCCCGACCAACCTGGTTTGTTTCTTATCTTTGGCCCCGTATGTCAGAATTGATAAAAGTTTTCAAATCGTACTCTTTCTATCTTTTCAGTCTACTTTGCCATTTCTTTTTTTCCCCGCTTCCAATTCAGTGTCCCTCTGCTCTCTCTCCCCCACTTTCATATCTATCTCCCTCTCTGTTTCCGTCTCTCTCTCTCTCCATCTCTCCATCTCTCCATCTCTCCATCTCTCTTCTATTTGACATGATGTTGGTGAAAGGCAGTTGTCATCGAAACGTGGGATTAAACTACGCACCTGCCCCGTGTGTGCTGCGAGCTATGCACATGCGCTGCAAAATTATACACCGGCCTGTCACAACAGATATTCCTGCGGATGGGACTACGGTGAATGAAATGTCGAATGAATGGAGTCCACGGTGTAGCTATGCACGTACGCAGGTGATACAGGTAACAGTGCCCAGGTTAGATTACTCAAGACTTTACGAATACTGTGACAAGACGCATTGAGTTTATATCTTCCAAACTGATCGTATGTGACATTTATGTGCCGAGTATAATTGCGTACACCTAGGGAAGAGCATAACAAGGCTACGAAATGTTTTGGCTTCTACCCCACAAAATTTATTCAGAATCTCGCTTTAGTTCATGCTCGCAATGGCAAATAATTATTCATTATGAAATGTTTTGCTGAAAGGTGGATATCACAAAGGGAGTTTTAGGAACAAGAAATCAGTAATCAATCTCATTTCTGATGTTAATGTGTCCATTTTAGTCCTGCAAGAATCATCAAACAGAATTTGAAGATCAATATCACAAAGATTAGGTGGGAGAAGAAAGTCAGTTTAGGTTGTTATCATTGTGTTTGCTTGTTTGTTTTTATGGCAGCACAGCAGACCTTGGTATGTTGTTTGATTATTTTTGTTTGGTTGGTTAGGTGTTTTCATCATGACCTCTTAAACTAAAGAGGAAAATACGCAGTGATTATTTTTCTCGAAGAGATATATCATGATTTGTGTTTGTAATTTTCCCCCAAAAATGTAATTTGTGCTTGTAGTTTTCCAAATTCAACTTCTAGAATATGACTTGATTTGCCGAGAGTGCGTAGTGAATCTTACAGGTTTTCCCCAAATAAATAAATGTAACATTCCAATAAATACCATGATATTTACTTGAATAGAGAAGGATTCTCTTCTCTTTTATCTCCTACTATCATTGGTATTAGTTTATCGTCATTATCCTCATTGCTGATATATTCCTATCATTATCATTATCATTATCATTATCATTATTAATATCATTATTTGAAATCATTCTTATCAGCACTTCATCATCATTGATTTCATCACCAATGTTGCCATTATTGCCGTTTTTGTTGCTGTTATCATTACAATGATTTTTATTACCTTTATCGTTTCCAAGATTGGACAGTATAAGGATCGTTGATAGGTTTAAGATTTTCTTCTTATTTCATTTCATTTTATGCAATTTCTATACTCTTCCATAAAACAATGACAAATGAACAACATACACATAAGCGAGACATTTTGTGCCCAGAGAGGTACATTACATCACTGATATTGTTGTCGCCCTCATACATGTCATGAATTTGGTTATAGCACGAATAGCATTGAGCGAAACCACTTGTAAGATTTAATCATGCACACAGGAGCAACCGTTATTGAATATAATGTAGATAAATGGTAATATTAGTAGGTATAGATTTTTTGTTTTGGGTCAGATAGTTTAAAAAGTCGTTTGTGTAATATCTTTTGCTCTTCCCATCTCTTTGTGTTTTCCCCCTTTTTGCTTCCTTTTTTTTTCTGTCCCCTTTGTCTCAGCGATATTTCTTTTTGAGATTTTTCAATATGCTCTCTTATTTTCTGAGATATCTCATCAAGAAATCTCTAGTGAGAGATTGGACAATCTTGGACAAACTTCACCCTAAAGCCTAGTGGGACCACGGAAGCCGATGACCCACCGAAAAAAAACAGAGACTATGATTTGAGACACCGTTGTCTTTATGATGTTTTCTTGCAATTCATTATACCTCCGGGAAACGCAGGAGTGTGACCTACAAACAGAGGC
Source organism: Diadema antillarum (assembly GCF_040938485.1). NCBI lineage: Eukaryota > Metazoa > Echinodermata > Echinoidea > Diadematoida > Diadematidae > Diadema > Diadema antillarum. The sequence continues at coordinate 131,070 of NW_027271774.1, forward strand.
TCAGACATCTCAGATTTAGGGATAGGGAGGGAGAGAGGGAGGGATGGAAGGTGGATGATGGAAACGAATATACAAACATGAGGGACTAAGGGTCCCCTTTGAAACACGGCACATGGCAGCGCGAAGAGGGCATGGTTCGACCTGTACCCTCCAACCCCGGACTCACCGGGTGGCCACTTAGCCATCCCCCCGTGCGCCACAGTAGCTGAGACCCTTGGCTTTGGGCCCGCTTCTTTAAAACACATCAACAAGACCACCTGACGGAGTCGACCGGCCGGCTTCGGAGTTTGTCGGGTCGGAGCGAGTTCCCCGCGTCGAGTCGAAGTCCCGGAGTGTCATTCCCCCCGCGGGGGGATTTTTCGGCAGCCCACAGCGAATGTTGGCGATCGGCGATAATCGATGTTGACGTGCCGGGAGGTGGAGGAGGGGGGGGGGGGGGGGGGGGAGGGGATCGAACATTACCCCTTCTGGATCAAAAAGCATCTGCCGAATGTTAATCTGAGCGCTATTTGTGTTATTAACGCGAAGCAGCTGATTTGAGCAGCTTCTCATTGCCATTACCTCTAGACACGATTGAAGTTTGAGTCTCTGTCGAACCCCATTCGAAAAGCAGGAGAAAATGCATCCCTACTCTCTTTCCCATGTTTTCCTATACAGTAGTACAGTTGAATTTACCCACAAAGGTTGAAATTTTGTTTCGATAAGCGCAATGAGGTAACGAGGGAAAAGAAGCTGGAAAACAGAGAGCGTGTTTGAAGCTCCTTGGGAATATCGACACTTTATCTCTAGAAAATCTTAAAGTTGATACCCCTATCCCAAGCCAGATATATTACTAGGACCTACAACACGTTATAGAGACATTAAAAAAAAGCCACATTGGTCACATGTCAGTGACGTCATTTGACGTCATATTACCCATGTCATCGCAACAAGGCTAAAAAGATGGCAAAACTTGATAATTCATCGATATACTTCGAAGGGAACAATAATTTTCGGCATGTCATTTGGAAGAAGGCCACAATGTATATTCTTTCAAAATAGAGGGAGTGAATTGGGAGGGAGAGTGGAAGGAGGTCTACGGAGGAATTTTTAAATGAAAGCGCAATTATACATTCCTTTTAGGTCGGTCCTAACAAACAAAATGCTAGAAATGTCATTAAGATTGATCTTGCAAAAATATTCATAGAAAAACAAAGTAGTCAGGGACGTTCACATACTCAAATTGACTGAGGCGTCGACGGAACTACTCAGAATTCTTTACTTTACCGATACAGAACATCTCATTTCGCACATCTACTCAATTAGAACTCGGAATGAACATAGAAGTAAAGTATATCATTTTGGCGGCTCATGAAATCGTTTCCTTCCCCTCAGAATAAAAAAAAAGGCATGCGAGTAATTTTGGAACCAATATAGTTTGGGGGCCGAAGCAAAATTGTGATGTTTAGGAATGAATCTGTTTGCAAAATTGGAAAAAGGGTACAATTTCCGCGAAGAATGTCTATGTAAACAACTTAGTAAAGATAGTAATAACAGCAATGGAATTGAGTTCGTACAAATGAAATGTAGTTACAGTAACGTTCTGTTGAAGAAGAAAAAAAAAAGACCTTTATTGACAAACTCTCGATTATCTTCAAACAGCATGGTTGGTATCGGTGGTTATTAGATTGGCCAAGCCCGCGGGCGGGAAATTTCAATCATTGATGTACAGGGCACTGCGTAAACTCTTGACCAATTACCATGCCAATGGGATCGAATGAACTGCGATAGCATGTTGGTGAAGTTTGTGAACTTTTGCACTTGTTCCCATTCAGTGGACTCGCGCCTTCTTTCTGCAATTTTATTGCGCAGCTCGCTGTTGATGTTAGACGAGGATGTGACAAAATTGTGCCTTTTCCATATGGGAAATCCGTTAAAGACGTCATGGATTTTCTTTTAAAAGGTCACGTATTCTGGAAACTGATGTGAAATTGATTTCTTTTTTTTTAAACAAGCGCAAATTAACTTGTTATTAAACATATAATGGTCTATTTCATAAAGAGTTACGATTGCTCTTACGCTCGATATAATATGGATCGTGACTTCAATCCTGATCATAAGTCTGTTTCATAAAGATACTTACGTTTGATTTAAAGCACATATTTAATACCAGATCGAGGGCCGGATACCTATAACTTGTTTTCTAATAGCATGGATCGTAAGATCAATCTTAAGATCAATCTGTATGAAACAAGCCCATTTTGTTATGTGTGATGTCATAGCGCGGAAAACTGTGATGCGTTAAGATATAATCATTAATCTGCCAGCCTGAACCAATTTTGCTCTGAGACCCCCCCCCCCTTCACTTCAAGAAGCAAAGCAAAACGAAACGATGCTACACAAGTTGTACTGTCCAGATCGCTACACATTCACGTCATGTTCCAAAATAGAATTAGCAATTATTTCCTTAAACAAAAAGACAAACAAAAGACAAACAAAAAACAAAATTCAGCAATAAAACCCATTGTCAGATTGTATAATGATATGTTTGGTGAGTGCATTGTTAACATTTTTTTTTAATGTCACGCGAATCGCGTCATGCATAAAATAATAAAACAACCTTATTGTTCAAAATAATGTTATTGACGACTCCCACTTTTGCCTATAGACTTTTTCGACCGAGTGCGAAATGGTGAGGTAAAAACTCTGATTGATGTTATCAGCGGGTAGAGTGACTTATATGATCCACTCCGATCCCTGACACTCCGCAACTCTATCGATTAGCGCTGCGCGTAATTCTATCACATTCTGTAAACGGCTCGTTAATATTTATGCGCGTACGCAATCTTCTGAGCCAATCAATCAGAATCGAGATTTTTTTCCCCTTCAATCTTTCTTTCTTTCTGTTTAGTTGTGTCTTGACCAATTGCGGTCATTAAACCAGTTGATGGTCTTTCATGAACGATGAACACATTTCTTGAACCGGAAACATGCGTAAAGTTGGTAGTTCTAGGGGGCGGAGATAAATCCGTGGAAAATGCCAACAGTGTTGATTGTGTTTGTCCCTTTTTTTTTTTTTTGGTAAATGGAATAGTCAACAATAAGAATAATCGGCAGAAACGAATTCAAAAATAACTTATTCTTCGGAGTCCTAACTATTGACTTATTAATTACCAAATGATTTACAACTCTACATGGGGGAAAGTCAAATCTATCCCAGGTGAAAATCTGTCATGTGCAATAAAAGGTGAGACCGCCAGAAAAGTTTGAGGGGAGTACGAGACATCAAATTCATGTACTATCAGTGGGGGAAAAAAAAGAACTTTTAGCAGCCTTCTATTCCTTTCTCACACTTACGCTGATGTACACATGAGAAATAAATGAGCTGAACACATGACATTAAAACATGTTGTCCGACGTAATGATTATAATGATGATAGTGAACTGTGCGCGCGATGGATTCAACATGTTTTTTTTATTTAAAAAGAAATAATGATAATTTTGTGCTATTTACCTCGTAATATCGAATGTGGAAGAGAATAGAAAAATAAAGTGAATTAAAACTTTGCCGAATCGTATAGGCTTTTCCGTTTCTGATATTTTCGATTAGAACGAGTCATTTTCGATAAGAATGAAACATTGTTGATTACGACAAGTTCACATGACACTGAATGACAATAACATATAATTAAAGAACAATACACAAGCAACGTCTGGCTTTCCTTCCCTGTCTTCTTTCTAGGGCATTCACGCCATAACCAACTAAACATAACCAACTAAACATAACCAACTTTACCAACCAACTTAACATAACCAACTTAACCAACCAACTAAAATCCAACCACCTTAAAGTTTAACTTTAATGATCAAAGTCTAATCGGAGAAACTAGATGGTGGGTATTTCATCAAAACCGTTCTTAGATCACAACAAGAGAGTTGTGAAATTTTAAAGTTGCACATGCTTTCACCGAATCGTGATATTGATGGTAAAATCGCGTGTGAAGATAAGCGGAGATGATGACGTCATTAACGTACAAATCTCCCACACCGCACAGCAGAAATTCAAAGGTTGTTTTTGGTTGATAATCTTCCCTGTGTAAGCCATCACTAAAGGGTTATCATAACTTTTACACACACACACACACACACACACACACACACACACACACACAATGATGTCAAGGATGACATCCAATCTTTATAATTTCATCCAGAAAAGGACATTAAGTGATTAATGTGTATGGGGAAATGTGAGTGCTACGAGGTGTCATCACAATACCTTTAATATTGGAATAATGTGGTTGCTATATAGTTTCTACTGGTATTACTCTTTCGTGAAAACATTTTCAAGCACTTAAGTGCCAAAACTATGTCTTCTTTGAGGCCCGGTTAGGATGAAACCATTCTGTTTGCTTCGTTTTATCCTTGTACAGGGGAACCTCATTACAACGATGACCCAAAGCCATGGCAATTACCAACCTTGTTATATCAGTTTTCTCACTATAATACCATACAAAAACAAAGAAATGCAAAGAGTTGTGACCTCGTTTTATTAAGAAGGTTTGTTATATCCAACTTCTTAAGAACGAGGCTCCAGTGCAATTAAAGTTAACTTCAACATGATGTGCACTGGTATTACACTTTCATTTTTCGGACACCCCCCTCTGCTATATCCCCCCCCCCCCCCCCCAATCTGAAATTCTGCGATGTATGCTAATGATATGCAGGAAGAGTCTTTGGTCGGAAACAAAAAATCAGATTAATCGCCATCCTGAGGCGTCTTAAGATAAGTCCATCATGGCGAAAGGGCAAAATGAAACGTTTCCCGTGATGCCTCACTTTTGTTACACAACAAAGAATATTTTTGAAGTTATGATTAAGAATATCCCATATTTCTTATTACTTTGTATTTTGAGCAGCATTAATCGCAAATATCTCAAATCAACGACAATGGAATTAATTCGTTCTGCGATAAAACTCTTCGTATATAGACGTTGCCCCCTTCACACACACTACCCCCTCAATAAATTGCTAATCTTGCAATGAATCAATGTCATCGCAGTTGAAGTTCAACTCAAGGAGTACTTAATACGGCAAGTGGGGTTTTTCTGTTTGTGTGTGTGTGTGTGTGTGTGTGTGCGCGTGTGTGTGTGTGTTCCTTTTTTTTTGTAGGGCAGTAGGTAAGGTCACGTCCCCTTTATACATTTTGCCCCACACGTAACCAGAACGCGATTAAATCAAGCCGGCTATTCGCGAAGGTCCTGCCTGTTTCAGTGGTTCAATGTTCCAATGGTTCACCTGGTATTGGCTTTCTCGCGATCTCGCAACCGTGGCGAAACAAAGGGTCAAGTTCGCCTGGGGTCAAAGGTCGGACCACCGCATCTGAAGAATCGGCAAGAATCAAACATTAATGGTTCCGCCGGGTCAACCGGGGTCGCTTCTAACTACCCTTCTGGAGATACGCTGATGCAACGCTCGACCTCAGCGCGGCGGCGTGAAGTGATACGGGGGTCGCGTAAACATGGCTGAATTAGGCTGAAACGAAAACTCGACAAACAACGCAAGCCAAATTATCGGGTCGCCGGGTCTCCTCCAGACTTTGTGAAATATTTACTACGTCGACTCGCTTTTCTCCCTATTAGGGCCGATGATGGAGGGGCCGAAATTAAAAGCTGGTTCGGTTTTCATGGTTAGCCAACACGGTAACTGATATATAGTCTTGTCTCACTTTAAATAAAAGAGAGGATAAAACGAACAGCGAGGCGTTCTCCTCTAACGATACATAACATCCATCATAAGTACGTAATTGCATAAATATGACAGAATGCTTCGGTGAGGTCCTGCAAGATTCATGAAGAATTATTGGGTTTGCTCTTCTCTCGTTAGCCCCTTGCGAAGACCCTCTCACTCACTTTTCAACCTATAGCCTTTTTTATTTCCTGTTACAGTTTCTGCTTTCTATACACAGTAAATAAATTGAACTGAAAACAACTGAATTATTTTTCTTTCTGCTTTACAACCAATTATGGCAGCTGATATTTGTTAGCCTATCACTGCCCTTCTTACATATAATTCATAAGAAATATGATTTTTATGTCGTTGTGTACACGGTCTGATGTCATGGTTATTCAAAAGAAGAATTGCTATGAGGTCCAAGAACGTGTTGGAAGTAAATATAGATTTCCCGTTTGAGTTGCCAGTGTTCAAGATGATTGTGTTGAGTGAAAACGAAAAACAAATGGAAATCGATTCTTCTAATATCAATATCAACGAAAGCTAAGGGCCAAAATTGGAATGAAGATGCTTACGCACAATATTATTTCAAGTTATAGTGCTATAGAATAACAATAGAAATACTGGCAGTTGATTGGTTGGTGCCATGCTGTCATGGTTACTGTTATCGTAATAGCTTGCAATAAACACAATTTAAGCGTCTTTAAGACATGGGGCTATCTGGATATGAACGTTGGTAGCACAAAACACCACACTGCGAGACACATAACTTTGCTGCACGTTCTAGAGTATAGAACTAGATTAATTTCAGAAACATCAATATTAAGCGCTATATAGATATAAATGTTATTCATTATCATTATCATTCAGAAGAAAATGAGACATTTATCTTCGTCAATTAGACTTTTCTCCTTATACTCCGTATAGCTTCTCCCGGTAATGCATCTTTGGAAGCATAGCTTTTTTGAGGTGATTATCGACATAACCTCTTACTGAGTTGCACCGTGTCATTGTCATGGGATCACGGAGCCATTTAGACCTATAGATTATAGTTTGTGTATGTAGAGAGGGGTGGAGGTGTAGATTTATGGGCGTCGATACCAAATGGTTTGATGGATCTGCGATGTTTTGCACTTTCCTTCGTGAGAAGAAGAAAAAAATCGCAGGAGGGGGAGGAGAAGAAGAAACGGTGATCACATAAATGCTTTTGTTAATATATCTGTATCTCAAATTGATGGTGGCAGAAATATTGGCACGTGTTCAAGTTCTCGTCACATTCTTCCATGCCCGGACAAAAAGCTCTCGTATCTTATTTCTTCAAGCTTTCATCGTCTTTCGAATTCTAGAGTTGTCTTGTGTTCCTCGCTAAATATTCCAGGAGTGTGATGTTGATAAACGGCAACCCAGCAGACACGACAGAACCAGTTAAAACAGTCGGAAATGTAGCAAGTGGTGTGCTTGTGTTCCATGGTATCCGAGGCAGTGGAGGAATTATTCCTTTTATTTGCTGAATCAGCTGTATGTTTTAAAAGCTTTTGGCAAAGAATAATTCTAAACTGCATAATCGCAACCCACCATCTCCAAGAAAAAAAAAAGAATTGCACAAACATAGAATTTAATGTTTCCCTTTTATATGTCAGTAATTTGAAGTTCTATGGGAAACAGGTTGGAATGATAATATGCCGCCTAGGGATTTTCAGGAGAAGGGATTTATGCCAACAAACAACATGAAGCTGATAAACCCACTCGTTCATTATGTTCCCGAATGTCAACAAGACTTTTCGGGACGTGCACAAGCGTTTCAATGTACCTCCTTCGCTGCTTGCAGCATTTGTGCAGATCCTGAATGGAAATTCGGATAATCGAATAGGACGCAGAGACATCGTAACGGCTGGAATTTTCGTCTTCATGTTCAATGCGGTCGGTGGGTTTGATAGAGCGGTCCAGCGTAGATTGGTGACCCGAACATATGTTTTAACAAATTTGCGATTTCCATTGCCATAATGCCTTGGAATCAATTTTGCCGTTTCATTCTTTGCTCGATCGACAGACATCTTCCAACTTTACACTTGACATTCTTTGGTCTCGATGGGGATTCTTAAAAGTCATAAAGTTGTGTTCGTCGTCATTTATGAAAGGTCTTTTTTCTTGCACCTGTTGAGCGCAATCCCATTCGTACATCACCCACTACTCCAGCGATTACCCTTAATAGCCAGTGCGCTAGAACTGATCAAACTTTGTTCCTACATATTTCTGTGCGTAGAACTATATAACGATATTGGAAGAAAACCATTCGAAACCAAAGAAAAAATAAAAGAACGAAAGTAGACTTTGATATAGATTTTATTAATTCTGTCTGTTTATGCTCATAGGGTAGTGACATGAAGAATTTGATTTTAAAGTAAAATTAAGTTGTTTTAAAGACGTTACATTTTTTTTCAGAGCTAGCCTTTTACTTCTTAATCTTTTTAGGAGCAGGTAGTATAGTATATGTCTCTCCTTTAATTGTTCTCCTCTTCTTCTTACAGATATCTTCTGCTTTTTTCAGTAATTAGTTGACTTGTTACTTTTCCTTTATTTCATATTTCTTCTCATCGATTAGACACATTAAAGTAGCGAATGGAGTGCAAGACATTATAAAGTCCGTCCTCAAAAATCCCAGTTTTGACCAGTTCAAGTACAGAGCCATTCTTCTTCTTCTTTTTTCGCTCACGATTTGAACATTTACAACAGCCATATTTTCTTCAGGCTGGCCCAGGTAAGTTACTCAGCGCTCCCAGGGTAGGCGGCGTCCTGTTGCCATAACAACGTCATTCCATCCACCTGTCGCGTCGCCGTTGTTGACGTCATAAACGATACCTGTGACTCCGCTCATGTGTGTGTTATGCTGATGGGACCGAGGGGCGGAGAAACAAATATGAAGGGGGGGGGGGGTTGAATGCTTCTCGGAGAGGGACTGAAAGGTTGGGGCAACTGAGAAGGTAGAAAAATCAAAACAATGATAGAACATTGGGGGAAGGAATGAAAATTAAACTCTAATTACCATCGGCAACCTGGTAATGTACAGTGTCAAATGCACTGTGTTGCAATGGCCCTGTTAGGATTAAAGAACACACCATATGAATATGATTCAAAGTTAGACATGTTCACCGCACAAGTTTATTCTATAAACACATTCTTTGTTAGGCGCGTCATCTTCATGACTTCCTGTTTTACCCTTTTCCTTATTTTTTCTTCTTCTTCTTCCTTTTTTATCTTCCTTTTTCTCTTTTTTCCTTCTTCTTTTTCCTCTCCTCTCTCTCTCTCTTTAGTCTCCTCCTGCCGTCTCTTGGTCATATTGGCATTGGAACGGTTACAGCTCGTTATTCCGAAGGTTCGTTATTCCGAAGGTTCATTGTTCCGAATTTCATTTTCTGATTAACGGATCTCCGGAATAACGAACCTTCGGAATGACGCCACAAATGTTCGGATTAACGAACCCTTTTTTATTTTCGGATTAACGAACCTCTAGGTATAGGGAATTTGTGTGTTTCGGATTAACGACCCTTCGGATTAACGAACCTTCGGAATAGCGAACCTTCGGAAAAACGAACAGCACCCATTGGAACTCCCAGCATTGCCCAGGTACGATAAAAGCACTATAATCTGCTTGTATTCAAACTCTCCCAGCGGAGTGGAATGGATTGCAGGTGAATTTACAGCGCAATGTGTGTGTGTTTTTTTTTAATATTTCGATAATCTATCTTTTAGCTGGTGTTCTCAAGTCATTTAGAATGTAACCTTGGGTTATCAACTCTTTTATAAGTGTCCTCGGACGTACAAACGACTTTCCGTGGAGAACAACACCGCTGTTACGGATTGTTATTTGCCATTGCATCACTTATACGAAATACCGACCAGTTTAGCTTTAAAGACTGAACGCGTTCTTGAATCTTTTTGAATTCCGGGAAAGGGCGTCTCCCAGTTCCTGCAATCACAGATATCCATCATTCATGTCAGTAAATCCATGTGACGACATAACGGTTGTCCGGTTGTCGCAACCTTAAATATCCACCATTTAAGTCAAATGAAAACGTATTGTAAAATTATCAATTAGTGATCTCCAAAAGTAATGACAAATGTTATCCCATGGTTCGTCAGTGACGATTGTCAACACTTTGGTTTGCCATTTTGTCTAGAACCCAGTGATGAGGTACCGACTAAAACTGCAAAAGTCCTCTTGAACACTTCGCACCTTGTAGGAATCATGAAATGTTCTATCTTTTGATTCATCCAGCCCTTTTCGTTTTATTTTTGACATACACATGGAACACTGTTGAAAAGAGGAGTAAGGGCAAAAAGGTAATCATGTTTTTAATTATAGCTCCCCCTCCATACCTCTGCCCTCCTCCTTTTTTTTTCTTGCAACTTATGCAATTCGTCACATCTTCAAGGACATGAGAATTGTTTCACCCTTTAATGCATCTCCTCCACTTCTATATCTCAAAAAGATTGGGGCAGAAATGCTGGAGATGTTGGAAAAGCGGTTTGTCTTTTCATCGGTGAGTCGATCTGTCTTACCTCTGCCAGTTCTTTTTTCTTTATTTCCTTCTTTCTTTGTTTCTTTTTCCTCGACACTAAAAACCGTTTCCCACGACTCCAGCCGTCCTGTCAGTCGTCCTTACCCAACAACCTCTTATACCCACCCTTGTTTGGGTTTAGTCTTCTCATTTCTCATCGCCAAGATCGCCCCGAACCGATCCAGCCCCTCGTTGCTGCTGCTACTCCTGCTCCCCGCGCCCGCGTCAACAAAACACATGCAGACACGTCCTAACCCCCCTGGAGCAGGCGTACATACCGAGGGGGAAAAGGACCGAGCACGAATTTGCTCACTTGCAAATGTCGAGATAGCCGGTGCTTTTATACCCTCTCAAGATCAGTTACAAACTTCTTATCTGTGTTGTTCCTTTTTCTTTTGCTTTAAAGGACAAGTTCACCTTCATAAACATAAGGATTGAGAGAATGTAGCAATATTAGTAGAACACATCATTGAAAGTTTGAGGAAAATCAGACAATCCGTTAAAAAGTTATGAATTTTTGAAGTTTTTGTGCAGTACCCGCTGGATGAGAAGACTACTGCAGTGTATGAATAACTTAGATGTCACATGCGTACAACAATATAAGGAAAATATAAAGAGAATTTCACAAAATTCCATCTTTTGAAAAAAGTACACATTCCCCTGACTCGTTACCGACAAATGTTATGGGTAATATTATTCCCCCTGCCTTTAGAAAGAGGCAAGTCAAGTGCTCTTTTATTATGCGAAAAAAGTGAAAATATGTTGAATTTTCTTTTACATTTTCTTTATACTGTTGTACGCATATGACTCACAAGCTGTAGTAGTCTCCTCATCCAGCGGTTCCAACACAAAAATTTAAAAAATTCATAACTTCTGCATCGATTGTCCAATTTTCCTCAAACTTTCACTGATGTGTTCTACTAATATTGTTGCATTTTCTCAATCCTTATGTTTATGAAGGTGAACTTGTCCTTTAAAGAACGAAGACACGCAAGTATTGCCTTTGACATTCATATAACTAACTGCTTTGCAGACTCTATTATTGGTTGTTCCGTTTGGAAGATCATAACTGCCAAGTGGCGGTTGCCTTTTTTTTTTTGAGCTCTTTGTCCAATATTAAGTACATGTCCGTTCATACCTGTTTGTGAATATTTCCACGGTTAGATTTAGATATCAGTCAATCTATTTGTTCTACTGACTTTTTGCTATATTCCTGTATCAAAAAGGAATGCAGAAATCAAATCAAAGTGCAGTTCTTTAATGTTGAGTGTAATAATCAAGAGTCAAATCAGACAGAAAGAATAATGAAAGATTACAATAAGAAGGTTGTATGATTCTAATGATTCTCACATCATCATCATCATCAAGTGGTGATAAATTGGTCGCAACCACGTGATAATCAGATGAGGTGATATTGGCCACACCCTCACAAGTCTCTAATGGACCTTCAGACTGGCTTTAATGAAATGTCTCTGCTTTGTTGTTCTTATAACATCCTTCTTTGCAAATATTAGTGTGCTGGTTGCAAAAACTCGGGAAATGACTACTGTTAGGATTGCACCTGCTAACTTGTAGACCCAAACTTTATTTTTTGTGACGTAAATATACACGCACCAATGGGAAAGTCGAGGGTTAATGACGTCATCATCTTATCCAATCTCTATGTGTTTGAGACAGGTATTACAGCTCGGTTAAAAGAAGAGACGCTTAAGAATCCTACGAAGAGACGCTTAAGAATCCTACTATAATCCTATTTTATCTTTATTTATGAAAGACAAGCCAGCTGTTGAACTGAACTTTAAGGAGTCATACCGCGCAGCGGCACAGTGGCTATGAGACGGACGTGTTAGAATTTGGCCATGCAAAATGACACTTCTTCTTTTGTGAGAAGGTAAACTTTTGACTGTGTGAACTGCTCAACTTGAAGAATTCGTTTGAAGATGATACCTTCGATAATGATGTGTGTGTGTTTGTGTACTATACGTAACATATATGATTACAGTATTAAATTGCCAGGGACAAGACTTGCGAGTCACAAATGGACATACAAAGCAAATAAGAATTAGACATAGAATAGACGTACAAAGAAAAGTATTACATGATATGAATTTGTAAGTCATGTATTGCATTTGATATGAATAGCTCTTACATCTGCCAAACAAAACATTTTTGGTATATAATATGTGTCGTCGAATATATCATGAACAGCACGATGTGTGGTACCCGCACGAAAGACAGGAAGACACAAACTAAGGAGTCGAGATTGACATTATGTCCTGAAGCTTGCAAACTGAGTAAAATTTGATAGTTTCATTAACTGTTGTTAAAGATTATAAAACACATTGTGAAATAGAGACCATTGACCCCAGATGCACATGGCAATTGATTCGATACCAACAAGAAATGTGACTATTGAAGTCTTAAAAAATGTCAATCCCAATATCATATCATTCGACCACCCTGCCCTCACCTTCATCCCTCATCCCATAGACTTCCTCGTTCTCATTCTCATACCCAACCCCAACAACCACTTCCCCCCAAAACCAGTCATCCACTCGCTTCGAAACACCCAATACTCTGTATGTGGTTGATGAGGTGGAGCTGAAAGGGCGCTGAAAACTCGAAACTGGAAGAGAAAGACGGAGTGAGAGGAGGCGGGGGGGGGGGGGATGGTTGGGTGAGAGGGGTAATAAAGAAGGAGAGTGAGGTGGAGCTAAAGGTCTCTTTACCCGCAACATCACGCAGGGAAGCTTGCGTTTCACATTTTGACTGCGCGAGCGAAGGATGATGATGGTACGGAGATCGAATGCTCCGTCGTTCTGTGATCGGCACCTGACGACGCTGGTGGGCTGTTCAAAACGGGTGTGCAAGTCAACGGGTCACGTGACAATCGATGATACGCCTCGCCCTCTGTCTCCCCCTCCGTCTTCGCCAGCCGATTATTGACAAGTCGCCCACCAAAAAAAGAAAGAAAGAGAGAGGAAAAACGTGGAGTTTTGGATCTGTGAGCCAAAATGTGAGACGAAATTCAATAATGACGACCTTAAATTGGGCCTGTAATTGGAGCAAAAGGTCTTTTGTCCCCCTGTGTGTACGTGTGGGTGACTGCACGCGTGTCTCGGTTTTTTTTATATTTGTGTGTATGTGTGTGTGTGTGCGTGTGTGTGTGCGTGTGTGTGTGTGTGTGTGTGTGTGTGTGTGTGTGTGTGTGTGTGTGTGATTTCTGTTAGAAGCAGAGAAGTTGTGACATGAATGATGGTGATGATACAGATGAAACTCGAGACACGTGGAATGTTATGACGATTGCATTGACATCGGGCGTAACGTAACGATAATAGCGAGCTTCAAATCTGCGACGCGAACGCTGTTAACAGACGGCGACGCCCCTCCTATCCTCCCGGGTTGGGTAATGGAATAAAATTGTTTCGCGCATGTGCAGATCAACGTGTTTGCCTAAAAAGCGTCGTCTTAGCGTTCTCGTCGCAGATCTAACGCTCGCTACTGACGGAGATGAAGACGCGCTAAACAACCTTGAGGTCGGTGTTCACATTCTGCACGCAGACATCTAAAACCTGCCACATCCCTTCGTGAGATGATTAAAAGGGAGACGTCCTCCCCCGAATATTCATGATTATCCCCCAAAATCGGACAAAAAAAATGTCGTTCGTAAAAACACAATATACAAGGACTAATGATATTGTTGTTGCAATTAGTTGTCAATCTGTGTCTTGTTTCTTTTGGCTCCGTTGATCTCATAAACGCAAAGTAATCGATTGATATGGACTCTATGAGCAAACATACGACACATGCCCAGGCTACAGTACACTGCACACACACACACACACACACACACACACACACACACACACACACACACACACACACACACACACACACACACACACACACACACACACACACACACACACACGCACACACACACGCACACACACACACACAGATACAGACACACAATATGAAAAAAAATGCATACATAAACACGCGATCTCAGAGTATATAATGCGTGTCACGTACGGGGGGACGAAGTGTTTGGTTTATGTGAAGTGTTAGGTACACGCACATGATATACATTATAGCACAGAATGACGTCACGAGGCCAGTCAGTCGCACGAATTCTACTCTCCGCCGTTTTCTTGCCACTTTGTGAATAACATCAAAGGGATGTATTTCCACTTGAAAAATAAGACCTGTATTTATTATTTCAAGCGCGCTGAGGCGAAGGCGCGCCCGGCATTTATTTGTAAAGAGTGCTATAGGCTGTCAGAATGACACTGACTAACTGAGTGAAGTGGAATGGAAAGTAAAGAAAGGAATAGAAACACCCATTGGAGAATCGGAACCGGAGAACGTAAAGATTTAATATTTCTATTGTCTTCCCGTCCTGGAACTGTGAACAAATCAAGGTGTTTCACGTGTGAAATTAATTGTCGAGCTTTAATCCCCCCCCCCCCACACACACCATTGAGATATTTTTAATCCCTTGATAACGCCATAATGACTTCAATATGAAGCAGAATTGAAGTGTGAATAATGTATCACACTTTAAACAAATGCTCGAAGTTTGACTGGTGAGTTGTTTTACAGGACGATGAGGTTAGGCTAATGTGTTACAGACGATCTTACAAACACTACTTCATATATCAAAGACGATTTTACAAAGTTACGTATTATTTATTCGAAGCGGCACAGAGTATAGAGTTATGGTGGCATCGAATTTCCCGAAACAAGTTGTCGTAGTTGTTATAAAGAAAAGAAGAAAGGCAAAAAAACACAAATATGCTATTCATTGCTTTGTTCCATGCGGTCAAACAGAGGGGAATGTAGATCACATATTGCACATAATCAGAGCGAGTAAAAAAAATCCAGTGCCCCTTTCGTTGGCTTTCTACGAATAAGGTAAACTCGTAAGAAAGTAGAACTGTGAAAGTTTCAAAACAACATGATGTTAGGGAATTTTGTATTTCACATGTTTTTCCAATAACAATGACATCACTTTCAGTTGCATAGTATAATGCAAATTAGATGCGCTGATAATGTCACGATTTCCGAAGTCTCATATTTCCTTTCGCACAACTCTTAACTATCTCTAGTATTGTTTATGGCATAAAACCTTACTGGAGTTGTGTAACAATCATCAATACTGAATTTGTAACCGAGACTGGTGTAACAGTTGGTGAAAAAATGACAAAAGGAATAAGTCATGTCTTTACGTACAAACCAATTAGAGGGAGCTATGAGGGGATGACATCTTTTCTTTTCTTATTTGCGCAAGTTATAATTACAAGATACCATAGATTATTATCCAAGTCAGGCAAACTATAATATTTCAATATACGTCTATGGACAAACTGTTTATTGATAATGGTGTCCTCCACCTGTACCTTAAAGGGTGTGTACAGTTCTGGTCGAGGTGAGGATTTAGCATTTAACGTTTCGCGAGATATTCAGAAACCACTCTATGAGATGTCAAAGAGCATGCAATTCTAAAGGGTATCAAAAGTTTATTTGATGAAAATCGGCTTTGAAATGGCTGAGATATACAAATAGAAGGTGAAACAAAGAGATCCTAATGAAAGGCGTGGCCTGTCGCCTTTTATTATTTTCACTTTTTTTTGGATATCTCAGCTATTTGACAACCAATTTTCATCAAATAAACGTTGAATCCTTCTTAAAATTACATGATCTTTCATATTTTATAAGAGGTTTCTCATTATCTCACTTAGGAATGTTCAAAACATGAATCCCCGCCTCAACCAGTACTGTCGTCAGTCCCTTTAAGATACGATATAATTTATGTTCGTGTATATAGGTGATTAGTTATCTTTCCTTAAAGTACTCTTTAAGTACTCTTATTCATATTTTGATGAGAACTTTGTTGATTTGTCATGAGGATTTCATTTTTATAAGTGAAGAAATAAAACGAAATGAAACTGAAACAAGTGATCATATATCATCGCGAATGCACGTTAAATGCAAAAGTTTATAACTTTGATAGATGTTTCCGATTCTGATATACCTCTTACTGGTCTGTTTGTGTAACATTATTCTTCTTGTCAAAGTCAGTTTGAACATAAAATGGAGATTGCCTTCAAAGTCACCGACAACTCAACTTTATATGTCTTTAGACATCTATCTCGGAGAGAAATGAGAACTCACTGCAGGAGCCATGGGTATATTAAGCCTCACACAACCACCAGCGGATTATGTCGTTGAGGTGGTATGTAACAACAGGTGACTGTGGTAGTGACCGAGTTAGGGCGAACCCGTGGTGGTGACGAGAGTTCTCGCACCGGATTTCATCGCGGGCAAGCCCCCGCCTGTCTCCCAGGCCAGGTAAGGTGTCGTCTCCGGGGTCCGTCCCCTGTGTGCATCCTCTCCCGAGACGGGGAATAAAGACAGACAAATGTTCTTCACGCATCGGGGTCATTCGTTACAGTTTACCTAGATCAAAATGTATGTCACACATATTTTTTCACACACACATATGATACACACCCTTCGCAGTAATGTGCCGGTGTCGGATGTTGCGACGAGAGACTCATCCCTACATTTGTTTTACCCCCGGCTTCTTATCAAGAAAAGATGGTTCTCCGCACGTATCATATATATTCATCTCTCTCAATTTTCTCTTTTGTGTGTGTGTGTCTCTCTTCACTTCGCTCATTCTATGTCTTCATCGTATTCAGCATGTCTCTGTCTCTCTATCTATCTATCTATCTATCTATCTATCTATCCATCTATCCATCTATTTATTTATTTATCTATCTATCCATCTATCCATCTATCTATCTATCTATCTATCCATCCATCTATCCATCTATTTATTTATTTATCTATCTATCTATCAATTTATCTATCTATCTATCCATCTACCCATCTATTTATTTATTTATCAATCTATCCATCTATCCATCTATCTATCTGTCTATCTATCTATCTATCTATCTATCCATCCATCTATCCATCTATCTATCTATCTATCTATCTATCCATCTATCTATCTCTCTCCTATATATATATATATATATATATATATATATATATATATATATATATATATATCCATCTTATATACATTTGTCAACTCATTCAGGTATTTTCTTTTTACTTGAGTACATTGTATGTATTCATATTCATTTCGTTCTCAATGAAATTATTTTCGAATGTCCCTGTCTGTCATTCAGACTGTCAGAAGATCAGAACATTTTGGCCTTTACCCAATTAACCAGACTGTAGCAGTTATCACAGAAATTGTGATCGACTTCTAAGTTTCAGTTTGATTCTATATGGGTTTCCACGCAACAGGTTGCTCAGGAGGCACAATATTTCGATTATACCATCTTTATCATGATCATTTAATTATTAGTGAATGATACATTGATATTTCAATAAACATGAATTTATCCGTAAAATATATATGTATGATATTTTGTATAATAAATAGATATAATCATCATTCACATTCTAAAGTGGTCTGAAGAAATGCACGAAAAGAGACTTTAAAGGTAAAAGTCAACAGGCAAAGATTTAGTATCTCTTACCCATAACCTGTCATGAGATGATCGCTTCCAAATAAACAAAGGGGGCAGGGAACATCAAAGATTCAATAAGTTACACCCTGACAGTCTGTCTTTTAAAATACATGCGTGGCCGAAATATGAAAATACATAAGACGCGAAATTGTATAATTCATGGTTTGTATATTGAGGCGAGGTTTATACGATAGAAACGTCACCTGGATTATGATTTACTCTTTTCCCCCTCCCCCCCCCCCCCCCCCCCGGGTTAAATGCAAAATAGGAATATTTCTTTGCTGACCCATAAGTCACTTCATGCGAACGGGAAGAGTACTCACCTGTGTAGCCTCTTGCAAAGGCAGCTCGCAATGTACTCGCACACCATTGCACACAGCAAGCAGTGGATTCGCACATACACAGCGATCGGAGCGAGCACTTACACTCGATGTGACTGTGCACGTCCACAAATTATTGCTAACTGCCTTTGCGAAAGGCTATCCCCTGTGTGACTCTCTGCCCTTGACGTGACGGTTGAATGGATAAATTCTTTTTGTTTTAATCCTCAGTGCGCAATAGAAGTGAGGTCACTTCTAACACAAATAAACATGAATTCTACCCTCAGTTACGCGTGTTGGGAACTGTCTATCTCAATGCTTAGTGTTATCTCAGATTGTTATGCCGAACATCAGGTTATCATCATTCCATATGAAATACTAGTATCACGTGTCTTGGTACATTTGCACGTTTTAGCTTCGAACGTGTAGGTATATAAATGCAGCGAAACGCCAAATAAAGAAGATTCGTGTCTGATCAAGATTAGCATGGTTACGAAAACAGTACAGGTGAAAAGGCCGTGGCAATAGCAGTTATTAGGTTACTTGCAACACTGCGAATAAGAATCTATTTCTATGGAATATTAGTCAACTCATATACATCAAAATGTACGTTGTGATAATGCTGAAGAGCTCTCTTACTCATGATCTCATAGACATGATCAGCCAATTTGAAATGTTTCTCTTTTTTTTTTGGGGGGGGGGGGGGGAAGGGAATAGATCGTTTACGAAATCGCCTACAGCCATCTCGCGAATTTCTAATCTTTGAAAAAGATGAGCTCATCATATTTTGACAATAAATATTGCCCAGGGAGAACATAAATTCGGCTTTTTATGTTTATAGAGATATATTTCCAATTGAAGAAGAAGAGTTGCTCTGCCAAACATGAGTCATGCAAACATTATCAATCCACGTACGGCTCGACTATGACTAAGATCATATTCTTCATAGGATAATTGCTCTTGGTGGCATCAAGTATATGGGGCACAGTTTCCGAGAGAGGGGATCTGAGGAGATGGAGGGGGGGGGGGAAGGAAGGAGCATTCTTCCTATTCTACGCCTCTCCTTCCCTCCCTCCCCCCCCCCCCCACCATTTTTCGCTACTGTATGAGGGACACGCCTGTCGGCCTGATTGGTCGTTCATCATCTCGGTCAGGTTAACGACGAGTGTCCGAGCTGAACCGAATCAGCGAGCCCTTGATCGTCGACCTCCGTCGGCTACAGAGACATCACTCAATACGGCGACAGGTTTTAGGCGGCTGGCGTGCGGGCTGCTTACCTTGGCGCATTACCGCACGCAAATCTCGCCAAATTTGACGAAATCTTCTCGGAGATTTGCGCGCCATGCCGTGAAGCTAATTGTCGCGCTCCTTCTAAAATCACGCTCGAATGTGACTATTTTTCTTTTTTCTTTCCCGTCATCTCTTATTCCCGTGGAACTCCGACAACAAACAAGAGACGCTCTTCCCGTAACTCGGGATAAGAAAAGCCCAGTGAAGACCGAAGTTTTCATAAAGCAGCAGAGATTAGGCAATTAAAGACACTGCGTGTGTTGCAGGGGAATCTGTCCTCTGCTAAATACTGTCTCCTGCAAAGGATATTGTGGTCAGTTTGCTCAAAACTCAAAGAATAAGCCTCGTCATCAAAATGATAGTGAAGGACACTCATGCAGTAATCTCTTAAAGATATGAAATCACATTTTGTTAATAGTCGATGGAAAGCAACGCCATGTATTCGTACGTATAGAAATCACGATTTCTGTCAATAATTGTATGTACCCTTACTCAAAATGTGCAAATGTATGTGTGCGTGTGCATGTATGTGTGCAGGTATAGCTTTAGCTGTTGGTTTGGAGCTGGGGGACGCTTTTCCCCGTTTCATTTGGCGGCAGCCGCGGGTTTTGCACCTGAGTTGTCTGCGGCTCCCCCAAGGCGAAAGAGATCGAAGCGAAAATCCATTCAAATTTTCCTGGGATTTCATTCGTACTTGAGGACCAATTTGTAACGCGTGTCGGGTTTTGAGCGAGTCACGCCGACCTCCCTCACGCGGGGATCGCTGTAACTCGAGCACAAAGACACTGGAATAAAAGACTTTGAAAAAAAAAATCTGGTCACTATTAGTGTTATCCTACAATAGACAGGATTTATAAGTAGCATGCATGGTATGCATAATGGAGGTGACGTGGTTCAGAGGATTGAGCATTGCACTTGAACACAATAGGTTCAGGGTTCGAGCCCTAGCTGCCACCTTTACTTGGGGATCTGGGGCAAGACTCTTTACCACAATGCCCTTTCTGTGCCCCCGGCGTATAAAAGCTGAATGTTAACGTGGCTGAATTTTATTTCAAATTAATTCAGTTCAGTTCAGTTCAGTTCAGTTCAGTTCAGTTCAGTTCAATTCAATTCAATTTTATTTCTGTATTCATTACCTATAAAATGTGACAATGTTTTAAAATGTGGGCATAATCACATGCAAAATTGATATGCTTACTATATACAAACGTAGAAGAAGATATGAAATAGACATATAAAGGAATTTGATATTGAATGTTTAGCAGCGGTACACAGTGCATGTATAAGTCGTAAGCTGGCTCGATTGCTCGCCAGCGAGTGGGGTGAGTTCACTATGGATGGTGGAAGGAGTCCAGATACAGGTACGTCGATAACGTTGTGACGCGCCGGAAACACTACGACACAGTATAAATGACCTATTTGTAGAACATTTCTTGTAGTAATCATTATTAATCTCATCCTTAATGGTATCATCATGAGTATTGTAAATTGTTATGATTATTGATATTATTGTCAATACCAGTATTACCATTATCATTATCATAATTGTTCTTACAATCATCACCCTTAGCAACCATCATCATCCTCATCATCAATAGGTGCGTGTCTTTTAGATAGCCTTTAGAATATATAGATAGATGCATAGATAGATGTATAGATAAATAGATAAATGAATAAATAAATAGATAAAAGGATAGATAAGTAAATAAATAAATAGATAAATAGATAAATGAAACGAACAAATGATTTAATGAATTAATGAATGAGTAAAAAGAGGGAGAGGGAGAGGCGTACCTGGCTACCACCAGGGCGAAATAAGTGCTAATTTGGCCGTTGTATGCATGGTATGGCAACTTCTAATTAATTCTTATAGTTCTTGACGTTGTGCCTATCTCGATGGTGTCGATTGTGAGGTTATGAGTAGCGAAATTCGGAATATTTATATTTTGGGTGTTTGGTTTGGCTTTTTTTCTCTCCAACAACACTTATAGTCTTGGGGCCGTTGCAGAAAAGTTACTATCATGGTAACTTTGCCATCCAATGGTAACTTCCATGGAATTCTTGATTTTGATTGGCTGTTGAGTATTGTTGCCATGGTAGTTACCACTGGATGGCAAAGTTACCATAATAGCAACTTTTATGCAACGGGCCCCTGCTGTTTCAGCGTATCAGTGTATTTTGTGCCGATTTGAAGATATCGAAACCAACTCTGGTAGCTTGATCAATTCATAACGCATTAAACCATCAACTGAAATCGTATATGTTTTTTTTTTTTTACCCCACTACAGATAAATTTGCATGGAAATTCTTCTTTTTAATCATGTTATTCAAATATTTTGTTATCATGTAGTATGTATTTCTCCTCATACTCTGGAAGGGGTCGATAGGATAAAGTTCAGGTTTCAAGTTTCAAGTTTGCTGCCCGTCAAATCCAAACTGACCGGGTGAACATTATACGGTATGAGTATATCGTTGAATGATCAGAGTCAACAGACAGCAAGTTTTTTTTTTTTCTTAATAAAAAGAAAAAAAATGAAGAATGATATAAGACTTTAGATGATATCATATTTCCGTGGAATTTAACAAGAACTTTCCTTGCAGTGTGCCTCCCATTACTTCCCTCCAAGGCATGGCAATTCACTCGCCGGCCCCCGTCCGGCGGCGGGGACGAAATTGGCCCGTAATTTCGGGCCAAATCAAGTCATAATTGGAGGAAGAGAAGCATCGCCTGTTTCGAGCGCCTCTCATCGTGTTCTCCCTCTCTTCTGAGTCAGCAATCCTGAATATAAATCTCTCCATCAAACGAGCGAATATTATTGGAATAAGAAATTTCGATATTGTATCTCTTTTCATCTCTTCATTATCTGTGCTTTTAGTCCATGCATGCAATGCTATTTTTCCATAGTATACTGTCAGGGCTTTAAAAAAGTGACTTGATATTTCCTCAGGATTCCACTTGAGGGGGCCCCTGAAGGAATTCCGCGCCAGGTATGATTATTCGTTGATTGCCTTCATCACGTGAAGGGATTTTGTTGTTGCCATGGTTGTTGCTGTTGTTGCAAAAAGGATAAAATTTCGCGGAGGTATCAATTTAGATATGAAATTTTTCTCAATTTTTGTTTTGTTTTCGTTTTTGCATTTTCTCTCCATGAGCTGCACAGCAAACGGCACTGTATCTACAGGATAAAACTCTTAACTGGGTCTCGTTCAATGAAGAATCATGTCCAGCCAAATAAATGAATAACAAAATCAATAAGTGAACAACAATAATGAAATAATAACAAAATGATAATGATAACAGTAATAATGATTATAAAAACGATGGTAATTCTAATAAGAATATACGACTGACAATAGTAATGACGAATTGATAATTGTGGTACTAATACAGAAGGAACAACAGCAAAAAATAACATATATTAAGTATTTTCTTCGTATAGCAAATTGTCTGTTTGTATCACTTGTCAAATAAAAAATGATGATGAAAATGATTTATACACTGTTATGTGATAATGCTATAAGTAATAACACTCACAATTCTAACCTTGATAATGGAAATAATGAGGATGATATTAAGAAAAGTAAAATCCGATACCTAGACGCTACTTAGTGAAGACTTTGAGGTTGTAGTTTATTAGTTCCTCATTACTTTGAGTAACTGTTATGTTTTGAAAGTGGTGCCTAGTTTTGAGAAGCTTCAAAATAATAAACTATAAGGTGCAGTGTGTTGAGGAGGTGTGTTTTTTTTCTTCCTGTTTTTACATTTACAGAGATCTCGTGAAGATTATGAACGCTTTTGGGATAAACCAACACGCTCGAAATAAGCGGGAAAACGGATGAAGAGCAAGCGGGCTGCCGGTGTAGTGGGTATTGTGTCTTTCAGCGCATCAGCGAGGTCGTGTGTTTACGATTGTCCTTTAGACCCGAGTGACATTCACTGATCCATCACAATAATGCCTCATTTTGACCCGTTTCGTTCGTCACCGAGAGGGACAATTACCTGAAGTGGCTTAGATAAGTGTTGTAAACACCGTAAATAGTCCGTCCATGTTGTTTCGATTCCTACACGCTTTGACACCTGATAATCCTTCGCTCGCTCACCCTCCCACCAGGCCGATAACGCTCCAAAATCTTCCAAATTTTGCTCTGGTATACGCTGTTTCGCGTTGCTTACATCATTTCGCCATAAATTCAAATTAAAGGAAGAGCGCAAATCGCCCTTGTCAATGATCATACGAAGATGACAAACTGCAAATTGATAACACCTGTGAAATACATATCATGTATGACACAAGGAGCGCCATCGGGGTAGAGATTGTTGTGCACAGCGGAAAACGTGCAAAGCGCTGTGCTCGCGATAGTTAGGAACCATCTATTTGAGAGATCAAGTAAATCAAGTAAATAATTTTTATCTGTTTGTGCATTTCAATTTCGATTTTATTCGTTCTGTGCCAGGAACTTTGAAAAGTGTGTAAGACGCTATGGAGCTTCCTGTGCCAATCGGCACTAAAAAACCACAAATGGTTAATCAAGATCATCTCATACTTACGATTTTACTGTCGAGTGATTTAACACCAAAGCATTTTAGTAAACTAATAAATTTCAAACGATCATTAAATAATTGATTGAAAAAAAAAAATGATGGGCCTATAGAGTGAGAAGAAAGTGTCCTTTAAAAAACTGTGTGGACAGCTGAATTGTGAATGCCAGTGAATTCCATCCTATATTTTTTGCACCAAAAATATTTAAATCCCAAATATTACTTTTTTGATTAAAATGGTAACGAACGTTTATAGAGGAATAAGAATGGGGCGATTGAAATGATAACACTGTATACAGCAAAACGTAAATGTCACGTGGACATTTTCATAAAACAAATAAAGACTAATTTTGTCGGTGAGGGCACCACGATCACACTTAGGTGCTCAAACGATGCACACTTTCTTGTATCTCTACTAAATTGCTTTCGCGCGTCTAATGGTTTGAGGTATACATTCACGGAGAATAAAATGATTACACTCCTTGGCATCAAATTGTGTCAGGAAAAAGTATAACAACGGATCAACAATGATAAAGCAAAAAAGCGTTAAAACCACTTAAATGTGATGATGATGATGATAATGATAATGAGAATAGCAACGAAAAGAAAAATGGTAATAATGATAATAATAATCGTAATAATCCTCGTCTTGTATAATTTGAATTATGTTAGTTAATTATGACAAATGTCACTGTTTTATCACACCATTTTGCCCTTTCAAATTCAATAAATTTTAAATTGTTTTGGGTCAATTACGATGAAACATCCTCTTTGCTGTCTGACTTTTTCTCTCTCTCTCTCCCTTGACGCGGTTTTCCTCACGTTTCGCTGCTCCTATTATTTTGGACTTACCAATAATCAACCTCAGGACGCTGCAAACATAATCAAAGCTCACACAAGTTATGATCGAAGAAAGAGATGAAATGGGGTGATGTCAGGTCGATCCCTTCTGCCCATGTTTTCGCCGAGGATAATTTGGAGAGGATCATAGAAACCTATAGGAATTTGCCCGGCGTACGTGCAGATCGCCGCCTTTGCATGGGGTCGGGACATCGGACGCAGGGAAGCATCGAATTTCACCCAGGGGCTAGCACAGCATTTATGAATTGAAAGAAATAAACAGAGCTATAGCAACCGAGAGGAATCTGTCAGTCTACGTCTGCTTACATTTTGAACTCCTGCTAACGCAGCCGAGGGGATGTTGAACGGACTTGAAGTCACCTGCGAGATTGACAACACGAATTGGAAGATAATTCGTCCAGCTACTTGGCGGGAGTAGAGCTCAGCATGTACCGCCACGGGGATTTCACGCGGCTTCGGCGAGATCTCGCTCAGCGAAACCGGCCCACTGGAGGTGTGTACAGCGGCCCTAGGGCTTCACCGTGTCTAGGGCAGGGGCGCTCGCCAGTCGATCGTCTGCTCTCTTGGTCCCATGCGCTCATTCCTCTGTCGGGTATGGCATAGTCCCGGTTGAATGGCCTGGGTCCATTAAATCCCACCTGTTCGCGCCTTATAAACACCTCATAAATCCAATTCCCATTTATCCGCGTCTATCGTCAGCATGATTCACGTGTCAGCGGGTATGTTGGCTTTAGGTATGTTAAAGTGATAAAAGAGAGGGAGAGAGAGAGAGAGAGAAAAAAACCACGTTTGATATAAAAGACAGAAAACAAACATTTTCCCTGCTTTCACCAGTACTTGTCATTTCAGCATCACTTATTTCTTTCCTTTGCACAGTGGTAATGCAAACGCAGCAAACGAAATAATTTTGAATAAACAAGTATGACAGACAGTTATAAAAAGGCAAAGGAACTAGCTGATGATTCCTCATGAAAAACATGAACTATAATGTATTCAATATCGGCTCTAGGTGCAAAACAGATTCGAATTTTTGTAAAGACACGCTAAAATTCCAGGTCCTGCAAAAGAACGATGAAAAAAAAAAGAAGAAGTTCTAGGACTTGGTGTTATGGTTTCCATGACACGTTGAATAGCCGGCTCTTTGATAATGTGCTGATTTTTATACAGAGACAATAATGGAGCCGTGTGAGAACTGCATATAATTATAGCAGCATCACGTGTTAACGTATAAAATGACTTAAAATTACATCAACCGGTCACGAGACTTAAAATAGCTGCAGCCTCGATTTTTATTGGATGGAAGTGTGATTAAAACACTGCGAGGAATCTGACGAACAAGAGGGAAAAACAGAATAAATACTACTTAAAAAAAAAATAGAATTAGCCACCACTGAATCAGGTAGGCCTATCTCTTGAGTGCAAATGGAATGCGAAACATTCGCACAACAATGAATTACCTCACATCATGTTAACATTGGCATGAAGGTTGCGTCACTTAATTACTTTTCATAGTCTGGGACTTTTCAATGTATTTCTTTGGAGAGAAAGAGTAAATGCTAGGAGTTGGTGTCTGCCTCAAAATGAGTCATAGTGAATAGTTGTGTCATACATAGTGGTGGAAATAAAGAAATAGCAAATCAAAGACTGAGCTGTAAATGGTTACAGCTCGTTATTCCGAAGGTTCGTTATTCCGAAGGCTCTTTAGTCCGAAGATTCGTTATTCCGAAGGTTCATTGTTCCGAATTTCATTTTCGGATTAACGAATCTTCGGAATAACGTCACAAATGTTCGGATCAACGAATCCTTTTTCATTTTCGGATAAACGAACCTCTAGGTATAGGGAATTTCTGTGTTTCGGATTAACGACCCTTCGGAATAACGACCCTTTGGAATAGCGAACCATAGAAATAACGAACAGCACCCGCTGTAAATAGCGCCCAGAAGAGTTGAGAGTCAGCTTGGGCAGGATGATCTGAGACCCTCATACATTTAAATAACCATATTCTTTGGTTTCTCTAGTGCTGTCTTTGTTTTTCAATATGTTCGGGTAACTGGTTGTAAATCCTTTAAAGCTAAAACGTAGTATTTGTAAGAGCTCAAAATTCATCTTTCATCAATACGAATTTGCTAGCAATATATCAGAAAGCTCTACTGAACTTGTCTGGCTGAGAAGCGATTTGCCGGAATTGAGCCATTTTTGTAGTATTTTGAGACCAAACGTGTGAAATGATAAAAGTCGGTACAATGTATACCGACTTTTATTCCTGAAGCGCCCTCCCCGTTCAGTAGTGGGTATGCAGGACGCAGTTAATACGTGATGATCGAAGCGTGTCCAAGCAGTGGTATTAAATCGCATGCAAAACAAGCTGCAGGCAATTCAATCTCGCTCGCAAGGGATACCGCTGAGGCCCGATATATCGTGATCGATGTAATCGAATATGAAAAATTACGCAGCAACCGCGATCGGGTAAGCTCTGAGATTGTAGTACTTCCGGTGAAGCTTTCTGGCAAGTATTTCGCATTTTCGACAAATCGTTGTTATACCCTAGTGAAACCGTGTTATCACAGCATTATTGCACACATTTCTTAAGCATATGTGTATGTCTTAGAGCGAAAATCATCAGTTTTGCAGCCCTACGAGAACTATGTTTTCACTTTTAATAATGCGTTGCTTCTGTTTTTCTTCTCAAAGGTAAAACTTCATTCTTCAAGTCAGTGTGTGACCAATATAATGTTACTTTCCCTTTAATCCACTTTCTCACGGGTTCCGCCGTGCCGCCCACCTCTCGCTCACTTAGCATGCTTAGCGAAAATTGCCGTCCGACCAGCGTGGATGACATTCTCCGCACTTATACATTCGTCATGAGAACATCGGTGAAATTTCACACCTAGGGGCTGGCGAAGCAGGTGTCATGTTCCGTTGGAGATGGCTTGACAAGGGAAGGGGGTGCCGGGCACAGGTTATCAGCTAATAACCTTGTCGTAAACTTGAGGTAGAACATCGGGAGAGAAAGAGAGGGGGAAAAGATTAAATGAAAGAGGAAAAGAAGATATCGATTGGCAGAAACGTCAAATTATGATAGTGTAAATTCCCCTGCTGTGACGTCACTTTTGACCAACTCGACGCGCGCAGGTTTCCCATGTTGCTCGCGGCATGCGGCCAATCTGGGCGACATGCATGTCCTTACTCCGCGGGCTTTAGGCGGAAATCTCGCTTTTCTCATCTGTCACCTTATCGATTGCTTTTTCCCCTTTTTTCCACCCAATTCTCTCTTCCTTTTTTGTCTGTTTGTCATGAGAATGAGGCGAGAAGATGTTTGCCCAACGTGTCGTGTCATGTTTCACTCACGCATGTCATGATCATTTGATATCTTGCACATTAATTCGTAAATAGGCGGCTGTTATTCCAAATGCCTTCGTAGCGGTGTTCTTCTAAAGGTCTTAAAAGCGCCAGTCAGTTTAGCCCACCACCTACCCCCTCAAAAAAAAATAAGAACCCAACCCTCTACTTCTTACAGTCACACTCAAAGGCTCTTCTCTCTCTCGTTTTTACTTAGTTTGCATCTTCTCTTCAAGAATATTCTGTGATAGTCATCACCTGAGCGCGAATACTGCCTGACATCTTTCCTCATTTTCCCGTCTACACAGCTCAGCCACGGACATCTCACCTAATGATAATAGTGATAGTCATAATGATAATGATGATGATTATGATGATGACAATGATAACCATAATCATAATCATAATAATAACCAAAATAAATAAATGTAATCATAATCATAATCATCATCATCATCATCATCATCACCAGCAAGGCCTAATGAAAATACTAAAATTATGATAGCAATAACTAACCACAAGAAACACATATTACTTCATTCTCTATACGGTAAAGAATACGAGATAACAAGTGCAGATATTACTATAGATTTACCTTGAGTTCTTATCTTATAAATACGAAGCCTTCCTTAGAAGGCCTATTTTCCCTCAGCTTTGTTAAGTTTTAAGTCATCATTAACCCAGCAATCATCAGTATCATAAGTTCTTCGTTAGCTCGATACACCACTCACCAATCATCATTACCACTTTCAACGCCAGCAGCATCGTCACCAACACCACCATTACTACTCGCATGACCTCACGTCGTTGACTTTGTGACGTCATTATTACATTTGATTGTCATTATCTTCTTAATTGCCTTCGTCATCTCCAGAGGATTCGCTAGTGCAGAGGGTTAAAAAGGGGGATTCCTTGTCCCCCTTGTTGTACCAAAAAGGAAGGAGTCGATAGGGCAGTTGAAGAAAGCTCTTCACGCATTTTTCCTATCTTTCCTGTTCTCTGTTTCTTTTTGTTTTTCCTTCTGAACTGATTCTTTCTTTTCCTTCACCCTGTTTTTTCTTTTTCTCTTTCTCTTTAATTAGGAGACCTTCCTGTTGGTCTGTCTTTTTGTTTGATTGTGTAGGTAGGTAAGTGTGTGTGTTCGTATTTCTTTTTTATCTAAGCAACTTGTTTCCTTAGTGTTATAAGTTTTGTTTAGTAAGTAGTTATACTGTCCACGAGGAGACTGCAAAATATAAATTTGGCTTTTCAGCACGTCTCCTCCATTTTCTGCAACTTTAATTTTAATTCGTTTAATTCGATGTCATTGAAAGTGATGCATGGTATTGTTAATTTCACAGTATTTTTCGTCGTTATTTCATTGTATTCATATTGTGTTATGTGTTTGTATTGATATTGTGCTTCCATGTGTACGTAGGCCTACTAATGCTTTGTATTGTTGGAAATGAAGTGAAGTGAATGAAATAAAACCTCCATTCTCACTTCCACATCACAGTGGAGGGGCTTGTCACCCTACTTTATAATATATGCGTTTCAGCTAGGAGAAGGAACACTCTGCACCATGAAGACCGTGTAATATTGCTTCCCAATGAAATGGGGCTTTATTTATTTGTTCGTTTCGTCTGTATAGTGGTTGTTTTTCCTGGGATTCTTGTTTGTTGGGTCTCAGTTTCAGTTTGTTTTATTTTTCTACTTGTACGTACAAATCAAATCATAATGACAAATCAACGACGATCTCATCAAAATATAGATGAGAGTATACTTTAGAGTACTTACATAAAAGAAAAAGATCTAACTACGTGTGTCCAAGAAGATATATTTGTTTTTATCGTGTTTTAAGACAAAATTGAGATAAACATCAATAAACAATCAAAGGGGTCACCTTTACTATTCTATTTTCTTGTCTCCCATATCATGCCCATGAAGCCTACCAAAATCATAATTTGCAAAGTGAGAGAGGTTTATCACGAGTATATCGTCATCATGATGACAACGATCAGTTATCGCAAACAATCGCCGTCATCATTACGACGAATATCATAACCGTGGGACCAAGCACAAACACCATGCCTGTCATTACCCATGTCATCATCGCCATCAGCACAACTTGTCATTCTTATCGACAGCATGATCTAATTAGTCACCTGCATCTTGATGCACCAATGATGACGACGCGTCGTCACCATTGGTGCATCAACGCCATCATGAGTGTAAAAGCAATGGCTTTAACTCTGGCTGTTTGGCACGCTAATAATGCCAGTGATAATTATCATGATTTTGTTGATACCGATAGTGATGTTGATAACTCTTGATGACATTTTTCAGGTTGTGATTTTGTTTATGGTACTTTCCCAGCATTGACAGTTACCCATATACCCATACACCTGGGTCAAGATACTGACCAAAGTGGTATGCATCGACAAGATTAAAACCTGGGAACTCCTACTCACAGACCCAGAATATGGACATCAGCACAACCACCGCGATCCCACATTTAATGATGAAAGGAAGAGACCCGTGCCTATGGCACTTTCTTGCCCTCTGGAGCTAGGACCTGAAAATGTTCTGCAATGGCATTAGGTTGTTCGAACATTATAGAAGAAAATAAAGCCAGATGGCGAATACTGGATCGCTTCATCCATGTTGGGGCGCAGCGTCATGGCTGATCCAACATCGCTCCTTTTCAAAGGGGTTATCTGCCTTGTTGCATCGCAGGGGAGGGGGAGGGAGGGTCCCTATTAGGACTGAGGGTTATTGGTTCTGTAGACCAATTATGTTATCGAAAAGGGTCCAATAGACCAAAGGTCCGATAATATAGAAAGTGTCATTTTACAAATAAAAGATAAAGAAAATGACTTGACTTGTGCATCTATCGTCAACAATGATACACGAAAACAGGCACATACGTTTTATAGGGCGCTATCAAAATGCGGACGTGCAATGATATACGGTATAATGTCTGTCGACTAATGGTTAGAAAATGCAGCATATTTTAGGGGGCATGTCGACATTTTCTGTTTCAGTTTTGATTCTATTGATGCATTTTCCATGAAAATCGTACATGAATTAACGGTACATTGTATTTTCACAAAGATCTTCACTTTAAACAAAAAAGAGAAAAATCTTCGGTTTAACGAACCCTAGGTCTGACGGATCGGTTTATCCGGCTTGTAACCGAAAACTAGATGACGTGCAGGTCTACCTGCCATCACGTTTTCAAGCAGTAATGTTATGTATTGTATTTGCATTTCACTTGCAACAGCGCCGACCTGCAACCTCAATTAATTTTCACAATATCCGTGCAGTTCTTTTGTTCGCCCTAGCGACGATTGTTGCATCCAAAATGAATGGCGAAATAGGACAAAGAGACAGACAGACAGACAGACAGACAGACAGATACAATCAACAATTGCCCTGAACTCTTGAATCAGAACGGGGGCTATTCGGTAATAGCTCGAGTCATAAACACCAATGATTGAATTAAATGTTTGCTCACGCATTGTAGTGTAAGTAGACGTAGACAATCGCTAATTGTTAGACTCCTAGAATAACTGATGTCATCTGATGACGTACCTGTGTTTTATCTCTTTTAGGGAGCAGCATGACGTGAGAAGATGTTTCACACAAAGATTTACTTTTCTGGGGCTATTTGTCATTCGTTATCGTCCATTTTGCATTGGTTTCGATAGCCTGCATTCAAGACCACGTCAATTTGCTGTTGTCTGCTGCTATCTTCACCTACTAGTACAAGTGAATCCATAACTTTATATTTCATCGTCATCGCGCACATACAGACGCTACGGATGTCATCTTTCGTTCTGTTTTGTCACCGTTTTTGTTTATTATCTCAATTTTTGTATCTGTGTGGTTTAATAAAGGTAGAAATGAAGACTGAAGTCACCTTGCAGTATCATGTTTGCTGATTCACTTGAATTCTGCTCAACATTGTACTTACTATCGGACAGCAGGTGCAGGAGTTTGTCATCGCGACGACTTGAACGAGGCCACGAAGTCGATGAATGTGGTCCGGAGGTAAGTGGAGGTTGTCCGATCCCGATGAAAGAGTCACTCGGATTAAACATGTACTCGGTCACATTCGATGATGTGGTGCTCTTCGAAGAAAATAGCTTCAGGGGAAGGAACCATGGTTTTACAAACACCATCACATTGCTTGCCTGGAACCTGGGGAGAAGGCTGGGGAGGTGTCTGAATCCATAGATGCGCCAATCCCTCTAAATATTCAAGGAGTTTATTATACCTTTAAAAGATTTTTTTTTTCAATCACGTAAATCTGTAATATCTAGCTTTACACCTGTTGTTGTTGTTGTTGTCGTTGTTGTTGTTGGTGTTGTTGGTGTTGTTGTTGTTGTTGTTGTTGTTGTTGTTGTTGTTGTTGTTGTTGTTGTTGTGATGGCTCGCAGAAGGCCACGCGTCGCTGTCTGCGAACTGGTGTATGCATTGTTAGTACACTCATGGTTAGCTATACTTTCAAATTTATGGCTCTTTATTTACAGAGCGGAAAGGTTGCCCGAGGATGCCCGACATAGTAGCAACTAATGTGTGAAGAGTGTTTCCAACTAATGAAGTTGATTTATCAAGAACAGGCTAATAAAAAGTTTATTACTGGTACCTATGAAAAGAAAATTCATCAATTTGATTATATATTAGTTAGTCAGTCTATTAACACATCCACGCTCAAAGTCACTACGGTAAAATCGGAGGGGGCGGGGTCGTTAAGAGGAGTGACTGGACACGCCTATCAGGTTTGAAGATGAAGGAAGCCACGCCCTTTATGTTCACTTGATCATGTTGGGACCCTCGAATCTTGTCTAGACTTTTCAGAACGAACCCCGATGAGATTCTGATGGGGCCCCACGTAGAAATGAAAACATTGCTAATGAGCGTCGAGGTTGGATGCCAACATCTTTAATGGACAGAGTTGTTTCTTCTCCTCACGTCCCTCTCCTCCTCAAGAACAAGAATCTGGGTTACTCGAACAGAACTCGTTTGACATCAGGCTCTCAAAATGTTACAACAACAAAGTGATTCCTATATCTATTTGTATGCTTCGTCACTTTCTACGCCCATCAAAATGCTCTTCCACATGCAGTGACAAGTGATACATGTGCCAGCGATGTAGAAATTCGTGATTAGGAATTTATCATTAATATTAACGGAACAGGCTTATCAATCTCCAACCACACCCCAAAAGTAGACATAAACAGCAGCAGCAGCAACAACAATAACAAAAACAACAACAACAACGACGACGACGACAACAACGACGACGACGACAACAACAACAACAACAACAACTACTACTACTACTACTACTACTACTACTACTACTACTACTACTACAACAACTACATTCACAGAAAGTAGTTTGGCATGAAAAAAAATGCAACAAAATATCAGTAACAGCAACGTCACAATGATAATCTATATGCATCATATCTTATCATGTTCTACACACCTCTGTCCAGCATTAGACATCTTTGCTAATCCCTTATGAGAAAGAAAAAGAATAAGGCGAAAAAAAAAAAGATGGAAGTGTATCCTGTCACACCCGTTGATTATGGGCCGCAAATTAAAGATAGGTAATGTTAATAAGCGATGATGATGATGATGATGATGATGATGATGAAAATGAAGAAGAAGATTGTGATGATAATGATGATGATGAAATAATGATTCACAATAATGATAATCATGATAATGATACTTACAATAATAATAGCAATAGCAGTAGAAATAATGCTAATAATAATGATAATAATCATGATAATAATCATGATAATATGATCATGCTGGCCTCATGTTGGGGTTTTCATTTTAATCAGTTTCTGGCTTTTTCTCTATAAAGCTTCCATGGTTCATTCGACAATTCTCGCTGATACTATAGATGTCCTCAGGAACAGAATAAATGATGACCACTCTTGAAGATGTCATGTTCCGTTACTTTTTGTTTGTTTGTTTTTTCAGAAGACTAAGCATTCCTTTGACTTGTCTTTTTTTAATGCTGCGACATTGATTTAACACCGCAAGGCACCGTGATTCCGGGCAGAAAGGCAGTGATCCAAGTATAATAACATGACCCGCATTATCCGTCTTTTGCAGGACTTTCACACTTTCGAGAAACTCGCTCGTAAACGTGACTAAAAGACACTTCTGCTAATCGAGTTGTGTTTACCCAGTCTGAAGGGAAACCTCAGGCGTGTGTCACTTTTGACCAATCGAAAATTGGATGTGTTTTCGAATGAAGTTCTGCTCGAATCTAGGCTTGGTTCGCCTATCCAGTCTAAAACTGTATGACCTCTGAAACACGATTGAGGAACACTGTTGACCCCATAATCACTTCCGCCATAATGCATTATTTTACTTTTTACCGGTAGTTGAGCGTTATATTCTCATGCTATGGAGTTCCTGACGTAGGTCTGGATGTCGGTAAAAATATTTATCAGCGTCTGAACTCTACGTAATTCTGAACTCTGAATATGAACTCTTAAAAAAGCAAAAGCTTGATTTAAAACAATTTATGTGGCAAGTAAGAAGTCTCTTTTCGTCAGCTCGAGAGTGCGTGATTTTTGTTTAAACCTCAAACTACACGGTGTACGTGTCAGGATGCTGAAAGAGTCGAGAATAAATGTTTTCAAGCCAAACAAACGATTACTTACAAGTTCAGGCAAACAATATTTTACGACCATAAATTCACTCAGGAACTTCATGCGTAAAATATGAAACGGAGCACACCCAGACTAGACATGAGAAATTGTACCTTTTTTTTCAGGCTGCAGGACATCTTTTTTTTTCTTCCTTGAATGCAACTAAATCGTCTAGAAGTCACCCATACTTGATTGATTAAATAACGATGTAAACGTTTTCAGGAAATGCCTGATGAACTGTCAATTGTAATATAATCGTGCAAAAAAAAAATATTCTTTTTCATTTCAAGCTGTTTGACTTTGGTTTGATGAGATATAAAATTTTTGATTTAATGTAACATGGTGCGTAATTATTTATAATTGATATCATGTATAGTTAAACGGCTACTCTGATATTATTTATTGGGGTGTAGCGTGGTTTAGGGGGATTGCATGGAAATCCCGTACTGAGGAAGAATAATGAGAAGGGGTTTTTAATGTACCAATCCCAAGACACCAATACTACTACTCTACTACTACTATATAATACTTTCTTCTACTACTACTACTACTACTACTACTACTACTACTACTACTACTACTACGACTACTACTACTACTCCTACTACTACTACTAATAATAATAATAATGATAGGCTTATTTACTCAGGTTAGCTTCTCTGTTTCCCAGAAGGCCTGGTATTGAGACAAAAATGAAAGATAACAATGGTGATATGACAAGTCTGTTATGTGTTCGGAAAGAGAAGCTAACTTTGTAACATCAAGGAGGTACTATAAATACTGTCTTCTTCTTCTTTTATTCTACTATATATTACTACAACTACTATTTCCCTAACGTCTTAATCTTCTCCTTCTTCTTCCTCTTCTGATTCATCTCATTCTTTTCATGCTACTTTTACTACATCCTCTTCCCACTCCTTTTCTTTCTCACAGAGGTGAAACTGCACTATGTGAAGCAGGCCTGGGAAAAATGCTAGGAAACCCGACTAGTGCGTGCAAATATTCATGTCGGCCAAGTCCAAAACATGACAGATTGGCATATTTTACACTTT
The DNA here is from genome assembly GCF_040938485.1 of Diadema antillarum. Classification (NCBI taxonomy): domain Eukaryota; kingdom Metazoa; phylum Echinodermata; class Echinoidea; order Diadematoida; family Diadematidae; genus Diadema; species Diadema antillarum. Next base: position 166,962 of record NW_027271774.1, read on the forward strand.
TATCTACGTGACCACGTCATTTTTGACCCTCTAAAAATCATGTGGTTCAGAAAAACACTTTGACGAGGATATTCGGGGTAGAGAAGAAGTAGAAATAGAAAAAAAAATATGGTCATTTATTACATTCTCCCCGCTATGACATTCTTCACTCGCCTCCCATAAATAAGAAACGTTTGAGTGACGTCACGCGATAAATTCTCGCAGTGGTGACAGGGGAGGGGATCCGAGAACGATGTTACGAGCAGAGAAGGGAGTACCATACGGTTTGGCATATCGCAGATGGATCGTGCTTATGACAGCCAGTAAAGCGATGAAGGTGTTGGAAAGACACACTTGATTGGGCTACAGCAGAAATTAATATATTTATATGTTTAGAAGTCGTCCAGGAGTCTTCTCTGATCTTGCCTATGAAAACTACTTTAAAAAAAAAGAAAAAAATGAAGGTGTTAGGAAGATAGATGGTCTACAGGAGATTCCCTCGCACACTTCTGCATGATATCACTCAAATATGACAACTATCAAAACGATTTGATAATGGTGTTAGAAAGATAGCCTCGATAGGTTTACAGGAAATATGTATGTATATATACATACATATATATATACACATATATATATATATATATATATATATATATATATATATATATATATATATATATATATATATATATATATATTTCTATATTTATTATGTTCTCCGGTCATATGATTATATTTCCCACAATAGTGAAAGGGAAGTTGGTCTGAGAGAAGAGCGTGCAGAGGCATACACGAGAGAGATAGTTCGTATGGCAACCACTAAATGGATGATGGTTTTATGCTGTTAGAAAAACATGCTTGATGGTCAACTGGAGACGTGAATATCTTACTCATATGTTTACCAAGTTCTCTAGCGCTTTTCTCTGTTCGTGCCTCTGACAAATGATAAAGTGTGATAGTGTTATACAGACACACTTGACAGGGGTGTGGGAGAGATATATTATGCATTCATATGTTTATACATTCCCTAACAAACTTTTCTGTGTGAGGGTGTCCTTTGCGCGTTGTATGACCCTTTAGCATCATACATCAGTTTATTATAATCAGATTCTTTAAACAGCAATTCGTATTACATCTTGTAATCGCTCCTCTACATAGAGAAACAGTTAACGGTTTTATGCTGCTTTCTCTTTTTGTTAACATTTTGTTTCCCATTCCAAAACAAGCAACAAAAACAACGTAGCATTTTGATCCACCACCTGCAATACGATAACCGGATGGGTCACATACAACGTCTATGCGAATGTTATAGAATCTTAGAGGGAATAGACTTGTTTTGACACTTGTACACACCCCCTTCCCCTCAAGCTTTTAACTCCCCCTCACATCCTCCATCGTATGACGTTGCATACCCTACCTACTCTACATGACCGGGTCAAGCTCAGAGTGTCTTCAGGTTCTCGTCCTGAAGTAAATTATGAAAGATATCAAAGTGGGCTGGTTGAGCACGTACCAATGGCGCGCTCAGTCGTTTCTTTCTGTTCCTCTAGAAGTGTCTGCCAATAACATGAATGGGTTCAGTATGTTCCTTTCCTCAACATCCACTACATCCTTCGCACGTGTGGGACATATTTTTTGATATTTTTTGAAGTCTCGTCTGAATTGGACGCTTTGGATTACTGGTAATTTTCCCTGTGAGAATAACAGATGAATGAGCTATTGGCCATATCGAGTGGACATGAAATTATATTCCATTATATCGTTATGTTATGATCTAGATGATTAACGGAAAATGATAATTAAGCTGATGGATAGGGTGAATGACTGGGGGATTGATTGGTTGAGTGAATGATTGGAAAACTGATTGCTGACATTGACGCGGTGACGGAGAATAGTCATGGTAGGTGAATGAATGGGACGTATTACGTTGAATACCAATTGTCGATGCTAGAAATCCCGGATGTGGCGAGCACGCAAAGGGACGTCGCGGGTTAACCTCAAGCACACGTATCGACAAACTCACACACACAAACACACACATACACGCATGCACATTTATATACAGATAATACACATTATCATCAAAAATCATACACACACACAAGCAAGGGCACAAGAAATGTATAAACAATTATGCAGTCATTCGTATTATATAGGACTTTTATGATGTATTTTTTCCATGCATGTCTGCCAATATAAGTCGGTATAAGAAGATCATATAATGAAATCCCTCATCTCGCACTTTCATGGTGGGCCCTCATAAAATTATTTCTGTTGCTCTTCATTCTTTTGTTGGTCTAATTAGTTGCAAGCTTGTCTGTTTGTTTTTCTGTTGATACCATAACAAGCCTAATACAAGCGTGTAATGAAGTAAATTTCATCCTGATATACCTCAAGACACCGATCTTCCACTATACCAAAGACATGATCAAGAGGACATGATTCCTTGTTCATCACGGAGTAGCATCTTCTTCTCGGCTGATGAATGGTATCCATTACCAACGCTTCATCCTCCTCCTTCCCCCCTCCCCCCACACACACCTTTCACTATCCTTGTTGTCACCTGAAACCTGTGTGTGTGTGTGGATGTGTGTGGGTGTGTGTGTGCGTGTGTGTGTGTATGTGTTTCCAAGCGTGTCGAAGATCCATATCTGCCGACCAACTTTCTCCTGTCCATCATTTAACGATGATATTACACGTGGAATTTTATGTCTGTCGTCCAGGGTATATGAGGGGGGTAATAAAGTGCGGGGGGGGGGCGAGTATCGTCATTATGAAACCACTTCCTCTCTCTTCCTCTCTATCTATCCATTCATCTCTCAAACTATTTTTCTCTGTCCTTTTCCTCCTCCTCCTCCTCCTCTGTCATCAACTCCTCGTCATACATCTTTACTATCATTCACACTTCTTCATCTACAGTGCGAAATGAATAAGGTGCCAGTTAACAACTATGGACTTGTCGTACGCATGACATCGCCCACCATAGAGCCCACTGACACGGAAACTAGTCACTATAGGCTGGACGATGACTACGAACTTTTCATCATTTCGACTTCTAAACGAAAAGTCCAATCCACGACTAAATGACAAACGCGAAGTCCTTGCTATCCTGAAAAACATAGTCTTTGATAAAAAATATATATATGTATATTCTTTTATGATATAACTACACAGATACTAAGCAAGTGATTGGCTGAGAGCAATCACGTGACCAGTCTTTCATTTTGCCTAACATGCCCAGCAGGCATAAGTTTTTACCATTGGCCGCATAATAAATGACCCTTACAAACGACAGCTCAGAAATATACGTGCATGTGACTGTGGCTTACCGTAATCACGCTCACTGACGTCACGATTGCTTACTTTAGCAGTGCGTATTCAAAATCTTTTACAAGCGCACACTCAATTACTGATTTACTGTAAAAAAAAAAAAAAAATTTGTAAGTTCATGTCCAGTGTGTTTGAAACATTTCTTCGGACATCTTGGCTTTAGAGCAATTTAGTTTTTCATGTAGCTGACTGATATTTACCCATGAAGGTAAATAAGAAATAGCTCATAAAAATTATATCTATGATATAAAACAGATAATGCACAGATTTAAGTTCGTGACGTTAGTGGGGATGCAGGTCACTCTCGGGTGTTCGCAATGTTGTGCAACATGCGCATGGCTGTGCCTCGTGCGTGTTACTCCATCGTATTTATACCCTCGAGTGCGTTGCATCTTAACAATTATACTAACGCCCTCTCACTTACACATTATTTGTATACTATTGCAAGTCCTTTCTGTACATGGTTGTACCCCCCCCCCCCCCTTCCTCAACTCTTCACTCATCTGCCCTTAACTCTGACTTCCAAAGTGTCATCTCCAGGACTAGTAAGAAACAAAAATAATACCTCAAGGGGATTTTTTTTTTCTTCACGGGCGGTGGTCTTCGTCGCCCTGTCATCCATTTCTGCTGTTAGTTTCATCATTTCAGGGGGTTTTATGGTTGTTGTTTTGTACTTGCCTCTAAAAATCAGAGTTATAAACTGACTAAAAGGCTTTGCCTTCGTGGCTAGACACAATCACTAAGAAATCTGCGGAGAATCCGCCCCAGAGTTTACAGGAAGTTTAAGGACATGAATTCAAGGGGGAAAGTAATTCGTTTTTTTTTTTCAATGGAAGAGACAGTGAGCTATACCGTTGTATTCTCTTGTGTCTCTTCTTTTCATTATCGTTCTGGGCGTCTTTTGCAATTCTCTTCTAGCTCGTATGAAGGGGAAACGGGACGCATAATGCAAATAAATTTGACAGCTATGTCTGAGGCCATTATCCTTGTCAAGCATTTGCTCATGCTGATGGTTTCCTGCATTTCTTCTATATCTAGAGTTGCTTAAACTGTCTTTTGAACGGCAGGTAAGTGTAATTAAACACCTGCTCGTCATCATTTCTGTGTCATCATGGAACAATGTCGCACACTTTGGCTGATCACTTTTCTCTTTCATTTGTCGTGATTGTTAAATTGAAACAATACTCAAGAACTTTGTGTAATTGACTTTGTGTGACATCTATGTACGAAAAAGAAATACAAAAATAAAATCAATCAATCCATCAATCAATCAAATTTGGCCATTTAAGACAAATTAGTTAGGAATGGTAAACTAAACAATAGTTACAGCCCCGTTATTGGAATGGATTGTTCGATTCCCTTGACAACGGGTCGTCTGCTTCGGCATACGTGACGAGATGCAGTGTACACGTAGTTCAAGACTTGTTTTCCGAGGAAAACTCTCCGTCCGTCCTTCCCCTCAAAAGGTAACCCACACTCGCAGCACCGCAATCAAATCGACCCATCACGTCGTTCCCCCCAAAACTGAGGATTTATCACCTCGCGGAACATTAATGTGGAAGGGGGTCGAGCTGGGAAGACATTGAACTTTCTCGATATCTTCGTGGAGGAGCGGCGGGATGGGGGTTGCGACTTTGGAGAGAAAAGTGCAAGCAACTTTATATTATGACGCTAATATGAACAAAAAAAAAAGAGGGTTTATCACATTTTGCCTCACAGTACTTCAGTTGAGTTGAGTTGAGTTCAGTTCAGTTTATTTCTGCATTCCGTTTTCATTACAATGTATAACAAAATTTGACGATTTGTCATAAATCATATGAATTGTTCCAACACATTAATACAGATTGTGGAGTACGAGTGTATAAAGAAAACGTATAGGGGGAAAATATACAACAATGTCAAATTGAATGCTAATTGTACGATAAGGAACAGTTCAAATTGGGTGTAAAGAATATATAAAATATCATGAAAAATTGGAAATGCAGGGGACCATCCTCATTAGCAGAGGTTGACGAGGAATATGGCCCCAGACGAACTTACAACACTATAAATGAAACTATCTTAAAATACAATTCTATATCGTCATTCACGAGATAGTGAATAGTAGTGCAGAAGGCGCAGAGTGCTGTGAGATGTGCGTTGTGCTGTAATGAGGTTGGTCTATGAAAATGATATATTCAGTCCACTACAACAATACTGTGTAATATATATAGCTCATATAAGATGTATAATGGGTTTCGATAAGACATAATGATATCAACACCTTAAACTCGTTATTCAAAATAAATAAAAGCTGAATACTATCTGAATAGTATTGCGTTGATGAAAATGTGTTTACCACGGAAACTGGAAAACAAAATGATGGTGATTTCAATATCTGATTCTTTGTATGACTCGCACACCTTTGCGAACTCTTTTAAGATTTACAGCGTTTACATCCATTGCAATGAATAAAGAGACTAGGAAAAAAAATCATAACTAAAATGAAAAAGAAAATCGTCTGAAAGGTGTGACACTAAAGCATTTTAATTGGATATTACTGACAGTACAACTTGTTATATTTATGCAGCACAGTATATTTCTCCTATGAATATTCGTACAATGTAATGATCATAATTTATAACGGTTCAAGTGACCATCCCTTCTTAGCTCTGCTCTATGTCTTCTAACGCTATCTCTGGCAGCAGCAATTAAAGTGTGAAGTAAGACAATGCCCTCAACGGCAAGAAATAATAACGTCTTAATTTCGTCACATCAACGCGTTGCTGGTAGTAGCATGAACATCGCTTGACTAGTGCATGCTCTCCCTGATTTTCTCTGAGCAGTGTTGATCGTCTTCACTCGCAAATCGTGGAGGGTGGTCAGTACTATCGAAAAGTCATCTTTACTTAACCAATAAAAGTAACGAACGAACTAATCGAATGAATATGATTTAGATTACTAAACACTACAAACAATTCTGATACATTTACATATTACCGGGTATTTCATGTCCATTTTCACTTACGAGCAAAATGCTGATCAATATGTAACATACATGATGATACATGAAGTTACTACTAATGTACCTGCACACACACACACGCTCATAAACACATGTGCACACGTCAGTAAACAGCACGTAGAGTTTAGGCATTGATAGAAAATTGAAAATGAGACGTTTTGTAGAATTTTGCCACCAAACAAGAAGCAGGGTGTTGCCTGTAGGACAAGTGAAAATGTTGTCTTAATCTTAAATTATTTTTTTTCAAAATTACAGCTTATTGAGAGCAGTACAAGTGACCCTTATTACTAAAGGACGATATGGAAATTATTATATTATATTTTACAGTATAGCGACTAATAAAGAAATTAGAATAATGCTGGCCTGATGAATAGCCGTGTTTTCATTGCTTTATCTCTTGAAGTACCTCCTTATCACGCTGCGAGGACGACGCATTATATTCTGTGGTCGTCTGCTGATTGGCTTAGGCATTTTGATTCTCTCTTCATAAGGCCAGTGATTTACGCGAGGTGACGACTGGAACGTGCCATCTTTGTCTTCGAACCGATTAGTTCTGGGAATTCAGGTATCATCAGGACTCCAACAGAACATAGTTCAGGCCCTGCGCTTTTCGTTGTCTGAATGTGATGAATGCACAACTTGTTCAAGGTCGCCCTTTCTACTTCGACATGACATACAGTACGGTTTTCTTATGCCGTGTGTGCCAACAATTTTACATGTGTATGCTGGTGAGCGTATCGATTTTTCTTTTCTTCTGTTCATCTTTTACATGGCCAGCCCCCAAACACCACTTGTCATTCGTTCTGCATGTTTTCCCCGTCATGTTAAACGCTCTAATGCCAACATATTTCTTATACAAGAAGGAGAACAGTATTAACAGGACGACTCGGTGACTGCTATCGATCGCTCGCTCTCCTTCTTTTCATCGACGATACTGTTTTCCACTAGCGGCGCAGAACGATACCCATTCACGAGGCATCGATTGCGCGTACATGTAAGAGACCCTTTGTGGATGGGGTGCTATTGAGGCTGTTTGACTGTAGTATCGATCGCAGTTGGTTTGCAAGCATCATATTGTTGGTTGCGTGCATCGTTTTTGTCAAAGAATGGATGTCTGCGATCGATTTTATCTCTCCGTGAGGCAACTGCCACCAAACTGCGTGTGTGTGTGTGTGTGTGTGTGTGTGTGTGTGTGTGTATGTGTTTGTGTGTGTCTCGCTACATTCAGGTCACGCCCATAATGAGCGATCACGATCACGTTTGCTGGTCACGCATCCTTGTGTCTTGCCTCCTCCTCTGTCTTGCCTCCTCCTCTGTCTGTCTGTGTGCTTATCTGTATGTCTGTTTGTCTGTCTGTCTGTCCATCTATCTCTCTCCCTCTCTTACGCTCGCACTCACACACACGCTCTCTCTCTCTCTCCTTCTTGATATATGCTTCCCTTTAATGCCCTGACTATCGATTTGATCGCTTCCTTATAACGGGAAAAAAGTCGTCAACATGAAGGGGTTTTAAGTGTTTTCTCGTCCAATGCACTATAGTTATGGAATAGGTAATTATTCCAAACCATGCTCCGCTTCTTTTCCTCCTCCTCCTCCATTTCCTCCTCCTTCTTCTTCATATTGTTATTGTTATTATTATTATTATCATTATTATTGTTGTTGTTGTTATTATCATTATTATTATCATTGTTATTACTATTATCATCATGATTGTTTTTATTATTATTATTATCATTATTAGTATCATAATAATAATAGCTATTATTTTTATTGGCTTGCATCAACATGATATAAGTGCAAAACAAAATTATTATAGATTCCAAGTAGATTACTGTGTGTACCGGTATGTCATTTGATCATTATTTTATCATCATCATACTTTATGATTTTGTTACCATCATCATTGTCACCATCATCATCAATCGCTGTCATTATTATTAGAATCAATACCTCGCATTTTTATTCGATTCTGTCCTCAGTGCTTTTCCCCTTCCCCCTTCCTCGAGTATCAACATGTTCTGTATATGAAGGGTTTGTTTGCAAAAACCGATAAGTCCATTTTTGAAGATTTTGAAGTACGATCTCTGTCATAAGGTACAAAATAATACCTTTTAAATGATATATTGGTCACTACATATAGAGGTATATTTTTGAAGTTATGGTCACAAGAAGTAAAAATTTTCTTATTATTCTCTTTATTTTTCTTGACCTTTAATCGCTAATATGTCCATTTGGCAAATATGGACTTATCGGTTTTTGCAAACAAACTCTTCATATGCTGTTCGCGTTCGCTGATGCACACTGAAGTAAGAATAGTACGAAAAAATCTACGAAAATCTTTTCCTCTATACTGGCACAAATACTTTTTTAATACAATGCAGAAATTTATTCGGGCTAAATTGTTGATCATGCAATACAGAAAATACAATACATTTGTATGGTGTTTTAGGCACTTTTCTAACCCCGCCTTTGTTTTTACTCAAAACTTTTGATCACGACGATATAAACTATATATCAAAGCAATAGGGACAGATGAGATATGAAAGATTAGACATTGTTTCTAAGAATAGCTGCACCACAAGGACAATGGCATTTTTTAATGGATACACACTGTGCTAACGATAATAATGTAGTAATGTTAGTTAAACTTTCAATGAAGTTACGAATATCTCAACTCAAATTTTGGCCAGGGGAACGCGGTCCAACAATCTATATAACATGTGTATCAGTTGCTTAAGTAATTTACACCTAATATACTTCAGTTTCCTTGCTGAAACTCAAAGCATTGATTGCTATTTTCGTTTCGACGTTGTTCTCCATTCCAACATGGTTTAAGCACATTTATATGTCTTCTTTTCAATTAACTTCTCCCGCCTCGCGCCTGCATAATGCTCAAAGCGCGATATTTTGAATTTGACTGTTTGCAGATGAAGCGACCTAGCTCTCCTCAACATCAACTGAGACATTAACCTTGTAGAATGAATTATTCATATCGTCTGGTCTTCCCGGCATAAAGGCTAAACGGTATGTTGGTCAATATACCATGTCCGTCCTTTCTAAGACGATATCAATATTGACGACGAGCGTGACACTCTAAGGACATGGTCGCCAATTATTTCCATTGATTATCGCTCCTCGGCGATCGAACGCCCCGCCCCGCCAAGAACACGGGCACATTATTTTGTAAGCCCTTCCGTTGCGCGTACATACATCATTTACCTCATACAGTCCACTGTCATACACACGAACGTACATTACTAGTACAATTTTATATCACGTGTCGCCGATTTGAATTCGACCATCGATATACTCATTAAGAAAGAAGTGTGATTTCCCTTACTGGTAAATGCAAGGACCCGAGTACACTAGTAACAAAATATAGGGGGGGGGGGGGGGGGGATACTTGTAGTATTGTGTCTTTCTCTATGAAAAAGCTCTTTTTATCACTGTGATGTTGGGTCCGTTCGTGCATGTAGGCCTATGTATGTGTGCATTTGCCTTGTGCGTATGGGTTTCTATGTGACTGAGTGTTACAGTAAGTGTGTGTGTGTGTGTGTGTGTGTGTGTGTGTGCGTGTGCGAATTGTGTTCTTTGATATAGGGCCTAATGGGCGCCTTTGTTTCCATAAGTGTTTAATGTTTTATGTGTTTATGATTTAATTCTTACTTATTCCTCATCTTCAAATCCGCGGTGTGTGATGAAAAGACTTTGTTTTGTTCCTGGATGGGCCATCCCCCTCTCCCCTCCCCACCCCACCCCTTCTCTCTAACTTTCTATTTATCTCTCTCTCTCTCTCTCTCTCTCTGTCTAACTGTTTTCGCAGTCCTCTCAATCTTAAAAAAAAGACGGAAGGTTTTCGATTTATTCTTCTTTTTTAACAATAAACACTGTTTCTGTTTAATTATCTTCAGAGAATAGTGATGAAATGGCAATAATGATGTCGATAATGATAGCAGTTACATGTCAATTCTAATTAAAGAATTAATGATAACACTGATGAAAATGAATATAATTATAAAAAAACATAACTGCAATCGTGATAACAGTAATAAAAGAACAACACTATGATAAATCAGTCCAATTCAGTTCGATTCGATTCAATTCAATTTAATTCAATTCAAATAAAACCTCGTGCGCCTTCGAAACACGGGCTGTGCTATAAGCAGGGAGCCACCTCCCTGGCTATAAGGTCTCGTTGATGTGGATGTGACTGTATCATGTACATCTGCAGTAACTGAAATCTTATGTCTATTCAAAACCAGCTTCCGACACTTGAGAATCCCATATGGTCTAGTGGTTAGGATCCGGCGCTCTCACCGCCGTGGCCCGGGTTCGATTCCCGGTGTGGGAAAACATTTTTGCTTTTTGTTGTCTTTGATCACATATCTTTTTCTTGTCGTTATGTATATTCATCTATACATATTTATACATATCGGAGCTTTTAAACTAGAAGTGAAAAAAATTTACCATTGAGGTATGATTACCTACGTCTGCAAAATTTCATTTCATTTTATTTCATTTCAAAGAAAAGCATAAAATACAGAACATTTACACATACATTATTATACTAGCTTGTCAAAGGAATCTATTTTTTAAATTCTTAAAACGGATACGCGAATTTTAACCCATTGAGGACGGGTCCCGTGTATACTCGGGCAGGTGTCTATGGGAAATGCGTGTCGTCGTGGATGTAGCAAAATCAACCCGTCCTCAACGGGTTAAGAGAAAGGACAAATAAGTTAAGGAGCGGGTATATCGACAACATTTGCGTCATGATGTTCAGTAGAACGTGAATGTTGGAGCGGCTTCGGCGATATAGTGTATCACTTTTCCTTACTCGCCGATCCCGAAATGGGCCAACATTATCAAGGTCAGCGTAATGGCTCCGAGTCATGGTAAGTGGGGTGAAGGAGGAGAGAGGAGGGGGAGGGGAGGAGGTGGAGGAGGAGGAGGAGGAGGAGGCGCAATGTTCACCTTACGCCGAGGTGCGTGAAAACGCATCTCCGCGACCTTATTTGGAGGCGCTTAAAGGCTGCCTCCTCTAATCCCACTGTGTAGTCTGCAGTGCCGAGCCGCAAATCCCTTTCCCCTCGCCGCGGCCGAGTCCACAGCGATAGCCAACGCGTGTGCCCCGTCTGCCGCCAAAGAGCCAACCAGGAGCCATTAATATGGCGGCGGCGTGACAATGTTTCATCACTTTTCATTTCATTTCATTTCCAACAACACAAACCATTTACATACACATAGAACCACAAAGCCAGTACAATGTTGTAACAAGGAAAAATATTTAAGGTAAACAAAATAAAACTTCGAATATATATTCAAAGGAAATTTGACAAAGTGACGATTTTCGATATTTGGTGAACACTGAAATGCCTCTGACTCCTATATACACATTCTCTCCCCCTTTCTGTCTCTGTCTCTGTCTGTTTGTCTGTTTGTTTGTTTATCTCTCTCTTTCTCTCTCTCTAATTCTTCACTGATATCATTTCTTTGATCTGGGATGTTGTTTTGACATCATTGTCTTGTTTTGTTTTCTTCTATTGTTTGATTGATTGATCAATTTATTGATTGAGCACTTTATACACTGATCTATGTATTCATTTATTTGTTTATAATCAATTAATTTATTTATTTATTGGGTATTAAAAACATGTTCCTGGTGAGACGCAAAGAATTTCACTATGTCAGTGAGCGAAAGGAGACACTAAACAATATTTGAATAGAAGAAGGCATTGTGTGTGTGTGTGTGTTGTTGGGTTTTTTTTTTGGGGGGGGGGGGCTTCAACTGAAAACTGGGCGTTAACAGAACTGAAAACAGGCGCCTGAGGAATGCAGGTAGACAGACAAACGAACACACAAGTCACAATCAGGACCACTAATGACTGCGGCATCGTCCTTTCAGGAAACATTCCCCGGTTGAAAATGACCATTATTCTTCCAAATCAGGGAGTTGACCCCCAGCTTCCTGCTTCAAACGTAGGGTCCATGCTGCGCATGATATGGAACTACAATCACTAGCTTCCATGGTATGAGCATCTGTATTCACAGCTCCATGGTATTAGGATGAAGAACTTCTACTCGGTGAAGCAAGGCTTGGTTGGATAACTGGAGGAGAATGAACGGCCCCCTTGAGCTATCACATTAGTGGGACCCTCACCACTGGTAGCCGGACGTGTTCGTCCATCATGGTGTAGGCATACAAAAGGCTGACCTTGGCCGCGTGGTGACCTTTGTCACGTGACTTCCGCATGTGCCCTTGACATTTAACGTTGTGGTGCTCTGTTCTCTCTATCTCTCTCTTTCCCTCTGTGTCTGTGTTATTGTGTCTCCCTCGTGCTCTGCATCTGTTTATCTTTCCATCTGTCTATCATTCATTCAATCCATCAGTAAATCAATTAATCAATTTATTAATCAACGAATCAATCAATCAATCATTAATTCATTTAATCATTCCATCAATCAATGAATATCAATTAATCGATCAATCAATAATTCAATCAATTAGATTAGTAAATCATCCAATCATTCAATCATTCAGTCAATCAATCAATCAATCAATCAATCAATCAATCAATCAATCAATCAATCAATCAATCAATCAATCATTCTATCCACCTACCTTTTAAGTCTCGTTATCTATGTGAATTTTCTGGTTATATTCATCTCTAATGTGAGTTACTGTCACTTTTGCTATAGATCTCCCTTTCCTTCCAGCCCTCCCATTCTCTCTTACTTTCTCTCCCCCCCCCTTCCCCCTCCCCCCCCCCCCGGCCTTTAGAAAACATCCAATACTTCAACTATTCATCGATATCTTGTGCTTTTCTCATTCAAAAAGTGAAAATGACGCGCGTTATTAGTAAATATTGCAGTATTTCATATGCTTCACGTAGATATCTGAGACTTTCCTTTTCATATAGTGGTTGGGTTTTTCTGCTTTTATATCAAGAAATCAAGAAGGGAGAAAGCTTGGAGACGGGGGGGGGGGGGGTAGGGGGTTAAAAGAGCTCTGTTTCTTGTCGCTTTGTTGATTCCAAATCTAGTACGAATTGGATTGATACCTAATACGAGAGGGTGAAATGTCGAGCATTAAATAGACGCGCATGCAAAAGCGTGCAACTCCCTTGTTAAGGCGAATACAGAAGCAAAGAGGATGCTTAATGGGTATAGAGATGGATAAGAGGGAAATATGGATAGTTATGATGGTGTAGGGAGGGGCAAAGGGGGAGGGTGGGGGAGAAGGGAGATACAAACTAGATCACTCGCACGCGAACTGCCCGATGGGCGGCCTCCAAAAAATTAAAACCCTGGATGCGGAGGCTGAAGAAGCGAGTTGGCCGGCCTGGCTGGCGTCCGAGCGTCAGTGAGGCCGGTCCTTCTGCTTTGGGCCCCGTCAACTGTAATTGACAGGTAACATTTATTTGCCGGGGAAAACATAATAAATAATAAAAAGAGAGCCCTACGACTAGGTCCGATGTGTCGGAGATAATTCCAAGAGTGGGTCAAGTCGAGAGTTCATAGTGGAGCGTATATACGAGAGCTAAGTAAAGAGGGGTATACAAGGGGGAGGAGGGGTGTAGAAGGGGGTGGGGATGGGTAACATGCAAGAGGTCTTTGCAGGCCCGTACCTGCAGGAACGTTGGGTGGGTCAACAGAAAGGGACGGGGATATAGGACACAAGATGGGGACTACGATGCCAGAACCGCATCCGGGTGATGTTCGTTATTCCGAAGGTTCGTATGGCATGAGGTCCGTTGCTCAGAAGGTTCTTTAATCCGAAAATGAAATACAAGGTTTCTTAATCCAAAAATATAAAGATGGTGCATACTGTCGAACCTTCGGAATTGTGAACCGTATTTTGTTGTCGAATTATACGAATCTTCAAAAAAACGAGCCTTTCTTCAGGTGTGGTGAATGGCATCCCTGTATTTTGCAAAAATACATCAATCACAATGCAAGCATCGGTGAATCTTATCATAATAAAGCACATAAAATATAGCCATCATGCACAAACAAACAAATTGAAGAGCATTCGAACATGTTCTTATTTTAATCCTCATCTTCGTTAAGGTCTTTATTATAAAAAAAAAAGAGAAAACAAGATCAACGTTGAGTGTCAGAGGTTTCACACCATACCTAAACAACTTAGGCCTCCTCTTCCTGGTCTTTACCCCTCCATGGATAGAGGAAAGCAGAGTTGAGGACGAGGATGAGGGTGAGCTTGCTAGCTAATGGGCAACTCAATCCGTCGCCACATTTGCCAAAATCAAGAAGGCATTCGCCGCTAATCACTCGCGACAGGGTTCCCCCACGGATGTCCAGACTGTTTTTTGAGTCTGTGTATGATTGTAGGTTGGTAGGTATGCGTTGAGACATGCTGACATCTATTAACACACATCCTAAGCATCATTATAATTACATTGCCAGAGGAGAAAAAAAACAAGACAGAGAAAAACAGAGAATGAGAAACATAGAAATAGATAGATAGATAGATAGATAGATAGATAGATAGATAGAGATGGATAAAGATAGAGAGAGAAAAAAAGAGGAAGGGGCGAAATGGTATAGGTTAATGGGTAACGCCATATTGTTGATCATGTTTAATGTCACCACGCTTTACTGTAAGTGAGTTGTTGGGCACATGTGACGTCGGCGGTTGAGAGGATGACGATCGGGATCAGCTGAAATATCATATCTCACCATGACTAAAAGGTGAAAGAACTGAGTGAGTGAGAGAGGCATGTGTGCACAAAAGAGAATCATGGGCTTACCCATGGCATGATAATGAGAATGGTGATGATGACGACAGGAATTACGAGAAGGATGATAATGATGGTGCTGCTGATGATGGTGATGGTGCTGATGATGATGGTGATGGTGATGGTAGTGGTGATGATGATGATGGTGTTGCTGATGATGGTGATGATGATGTGATGATGGTGATGATGATGATGGTGATGATCGTGTTGCTGATGATGGTGATGATGGTGAAGATGATGATGAGGAGGAGGAGGAGGAGGATAATGATGATGATGATGATGATGGTAATGATGGTGGTGATGATGATGATGATGGTGATGATGATGGTAATGATGGTGATGTGATGACGATGGTGATAATGATGGTGGTGGTGATGATGATAATGATGGTGGTGGTGATGATGATGATGATGAAGATGATGATTATAATGATGATGATGATGATAATGACAATGGTGGTGATGGTGATGATGAAGATGATGATGATGATGACGGTGATGATGATGGTCATGTCAATAACTTAAATACTGATAATGACAATGGTATTAATGGTAATGACACCGACGCCATTATTGCTTTCTTTTCTCCACAATTACTGCTGCAAGTAACAATAATGGCATTGATGAATGCTAAAAACAAAGATGATGAAGATGACGATTAGGATAACAAAAATAATGACAATGCTACAAAATAAAGCAAAAAATGTATAATTTTGATAATGATGATCAGAATGACGACCATAATGATGACATTGATAATTATAATAAATTGAAATGATAATAATGATAATAATAATAATGATGATAACGAAAATAATAATAATAATAATAATAATAATAATAATAATAATAATAATAATAATAATACAATAATAATTGATAATAATGATAATGATGATAATGGAAATAATAATAATAATAATAATAATAATAATAATGATAATGATAATGATGATAATGAAAATAATAATAACAACAATAATAATGATGATTATAATAATGATGATGATAATAATAATAGGCTTATTTACTTAGGTTAGCTTCTGTTTCCCAGAAGGCCTTGGTATTGAGACAAAAATGAAAGATAACAATGGTAATATGACTAGTCTGATATGTATTTTGGAAAGAGATGTTAACTTCGAAACATCAAGGAGGTACTATAAGTACCTCCTGGATCACACTAAGCCATTCTACCCCCGACAATCTCAAACGGGCTCCCACCGCACCTTTCGGCTGTCTGTTACTCTCTGCCGCTTCAAATCCCAATGTAGTGATAATGTGATGGATGTGATTATACCGTAATCCGATCCTACCACGCCCGGCTATTAATTCTAAGCCGACAATTGCTACGGAATGTTGTCTGTTACCACTTTTCAGATGATCTCTCTCTTACTAGTATTTCTATCCGAATTCCCCCCCCCCCCCCCCAAATCTCTCGTCGCAAGAACCTTCTCTTCTTTTGTTTTTGTTTTGCAAGGCGAACAATTCTGGAAGAGCCAAGAATGTTTACAAAGAGTGTATGAAGAACAGCTTTTCACAGAAAAACTAAGAGAAAATAATTCGCGATGACGGAATGGGATTAAGTACTACCCTGGAAAGAGACGACAAACAACGAACTATGTCATTTCTTTTTAAACGTCGACGTGTTATAGCCGCAAGGAATTATATATACGATATATGGCATAAAAGAAAGGAATGATGAAGCGATTGAAAACACATTTTCCGAATGTTCCGTCCCCATAGAGATAAACATGGATTTGTAGTCGCCTGCATCAAACATCGGCATCGATTAAAACCAAATGGGATGATGTGGCGGGAATTCTCTCTTCTAGCCGCCTGTCTGGGACAAACTCTTCACCTTTTTCTCCTTTCATCCAAGTCGTGAATGCCTGGAAAGAATATGAGCCAAGAGAATACTTACAATTCCTGCGTCTCGTTATTGTTATGATCAAGTCAGATATTATTGATGGGAAGATGTCAGTTGAGCAAAAACATTACCCATCCAGTTCTCCCATCAATGTTTTCCCCCAAAATGGATCATTATTAATATTAAAGTTTACCTATAAGTGCTGACTTTGCGGTCACTCTTTAAACTGTATTTTTCCTGCATGCAATTTATATTTATTATCATATTACGAGCCTAGCAGCATTTTGAAGACGTGTTAGGACCACGCTTATGTATATCATCGCGTATATATTTGTGATGTCTCGTACTCTGCCTCCACAGAAGCCTAGACCACCAGGTCTTAATGCTCTAAATGTCAGCGCTAACCCATGGCTCATCACCTGCCTGTGACGTCCCCACGATTGGCAAACTACAAACAGCAATGCATTTCGATATTAAATCCTCTGTAAGTAATACTTCTCCCCCAGTTTCATTTGCAGAAGATTCTGCAGTCGGCGCACTTTTTCTCTTTTCACGCTATACACGGTGAGCCAATGCAAATCCTCGTCAATTAGCGCGCATTAGGACGCTCTATGGTGGCTTGTTAGCGAAAAATCATCGAATTAACGCTCCACGATTTCTGTCCCAGCCTCGTGCCCTATACCGGCAGCTGGATCTGCGCGGCCCGCTAGGCCAAGTTTAGGCGCGCAAATCGAGTTATCAAACACTCGTTTCTGCCAAGACAGGGACTGCGAAACAACATCTGTCGATTAAATTCTATGTAAGATCGCCCCGAGTCCAGAGAGAGAAGATCGTGATCTCACCTCATAGTTGAGGAAAATGTCAAGGTTCAAGGGAAAGTTCACAGTAATGGTCCATGTTGCTGCATGCGCATCGATGCAAAGTGCTATAGAATGAAATGGAAAGATACACCGAGGCAAAAACAAAAATGCTTTTGGTTTCATTTGACCACCCTGGGCTAACTTTTTCGTAGGTGTTTGAATCGTAGTGCTAAATTATTCAGTATTAAGTAAGTCAAATAAATTTTGAAATTGTATAAGGACAAATTAGACATTAATATTGGACTGAAATGATATTAGTTTGAACTTCATATATTATCTCTTTATCGATTGTTTGTTTGCATTTTCATTGTGTCTACTTTCCATTTTACCAAGCTACTGTCTTGAAGATTTCGAGACTCTTTCAATTCTCAGGCTTAAACCAAAACCTAAATTTTGATAGAACATTGATCCTTGGCAACTGATTGACAAAGTGCCCTACATCGACGTAAATAAGCACTGAATTGATCAGTGTTAAGTAGTGGCCATGATAAAATATCATGGGCGTACATACTCGAGCAGGATTCGAACCTACGACCTCCTGATCTCCGGACAGGCGTCATCTCCACTAGACCACCGAGCTTCCGCCCGACAGCAAGTTTTGGTTCTAATCCTTATAGCATGCAGCGGGTACTGCGTAATAATTCGAATTCAGTACTCTCCTGTCCGAAGATCAAGAGGTCATGTATGTTCGATTCTGCTCGAGTATGTACGCTCGTGATTTTTTATCATGGCTTGTACCCCCTGCATGCTGTTATCGTCGCAATGTTTCACGACTCATTTTCCTTTCCTTTTTGCGGGTCTCCAGCATCTTTTGAGACCAAATTTGTGACGCCCAGGTCCACAGTTCTGGCCGACATGTTGCGTGGTGTGTGTGTGTGTGTGTGTGGGGGGGGGGGGGGGGGCACAATTATCATTCTCTTATAGCGTCAGTATAATCGTCCACCTACCAAATAGCCCGGCCTAGTTAAGGTTCCAGGCCTTGAGGATACGAAGACCATAGAGAATATTGTACCCACATCCTTAACAAAAAAACAAAAAAAAAAATGCATATTATTATACATAAAACAAAGTAAAACACTAGATTTGGATCATGATTCGGATCACCACCCGAAACCTATGCCTTTTATCACAGCGACCCCTATCCCGAAAATTAAACAATAATTATTGGCCATACACAAACAAAACGAACCACGGCGAGAATAAACCTACTTGGCGGAACTAACAAGGTGCAATAAACAAAATCAATTGAAAACAAGCTTTAGTCTGCTTCACACAGCGCCTTACTCACCTCTGAACGTCATGGTAGAGTTGGTCTACTGGTCCGACTGTCGGTTAATCTTGATAAAGATGAATTAAGTCAAAATAAATACACTTTAGATAAGACAAAGGCCCCTCCCCCCCCCCCCAACATTTATACACAAGCATTAGAAAAACGAAATACAGCAAATAGTTTCCTGCCCCTATCGATGGCGATGTATTAACGTAATTAACGCCCGGTCAATAGGTACCCGTTTTGGTCTTGTTCCTGTATTACTGGTAAGCGTGGTTTCGCGTGTTTGGCGATAGTTCAGTCACGAGTAGAACTTCCCCCCGTAGTGTGTTGTCGTTTGAAGCATGACACGTCATACGTGAGAGATCGTCGGGTTACAAATTGAATGAAAAATGAAAAACACGAAATGAAAAGAATCAAATGTTGGGTTCAAACCTACCCCTGGGGGGATTCAAGCTTTGTGCAAATTACATTGATCGTCGCACGACTCCTTTGTTACGAGGGTGATGCGGTTGACAAATGAGAGATTATTCTTTAACATTTCATTCTTATTTTTTTTTTCCAAACATTATGGTCTGTCGAGCAATTTGGCAACCCGCGCAACTCATTCATGCCCGCAATCCACGTGAGGTTGGGTTCAGCAGCGGGTGGTCTACCTGCGTTTTGCTCCACGGGACACAGCAGCATAATAATTATGTCCCCGAAGTGCCATTGTGTGTGTCAACAAAAACGATGGTATATAGTTGATATTCAAATACTCCACGAACATTTATGATTCACTGTTTTTTTTTATTTTGATTCTTTCTTTTATCCCCTTTTCATGTAGTTTAATTTGTTTTTACTGATAGGAGCTCAAGGTGGGGACAAGTTTAGTCATGCCTTAACCCCGGGTGGTTATTGACAAATCGCAAATCTCTTTCCACATGCATCGAGGTGATTTCTAATAAAGCGGGTGTTTGTTTTTTTTTAACGCTGATTCTTTTCAGCCGTTTAACAGGAATCAGAACGTAATTGTACTTCTTTTTTTTCATTCCACATTGAATTTGCTACACTAGACAGAAAAGAACACACACACACACAAGTATAGACATACATGCATACATATGATATCTATACACCCGTGAATATAAATACATTATATTATGTAAATATTTGCATATATACATACATGCATACATGCATACATACATACATACATACATACATACATACATACATACATACATAAAATGTGCGTGTGTATGTGTGTGTATATGTATAGGTTTATATGCATCAGCGGTGGTATGTCACCGTGGTATAAACTTATTTCATAGCGTCATCCGAGTCTTGCAATGATTGTAAAGTTCTGTGATTGCGACATTGTCTAATTTAGTTGGCTTGGGGATATACCATGTATTAATGTAAGGGCTGGGCCGACTCGGATATATTCGGAAATCACCGAACCGAATTGTGTGTATTTTTATCACTGATCTCTATGCAAGAACACACAGACGGCCGAACAACATCGACTAGAGTCGAGCGTTACCGATGAGCAGATTATACACTCCGATGCACATTCTCGCTTTAGGGCAATACAGCAGTCTTGCGCGCTAGTCATGGTTTTCGAATAGACCCCAAATGACAGTGGATGAAGATGAGTTCAATCGGGCTATTACCTAGTTTCACTACGTTACCGGGCTTTTAAAGTCACTGTGGTAATTTATTAATTGCCTATTTGTAGGTTGGTTTATTTTCCACCCTCGATGGGTGGTCAATGAGGCCAGATAGCTTCAGAAAGCGGATGGTTTGTCTAATGATATGGAATTCATCTTCTCAAATTTAATGTGAACTGGTTCCGTTATGTTTCGATAGAAGAAGTTTAGAGATGTATCCTGAAGACGCTTTTCGGATGTTTATAGAGCAATTAACTGTCCATGAAAATTTGCGATTCTCTACAACCCTCCCTTCCTCTCTGCACGCGCTCGAGCTCCTTCCCTCATCTTCCAACCCCTCCCTTCCTCTCCCTCGTTCCCCTCACCCTCCCCCTTCTCCTCCACTTCCATCTACCCCTCCACGGCTTCCGTCGTCTTACGCGGGGAATGTTTATTGCTCTTGTAAACCGTTTTGGCCCACGCCGCCACGAGCATACGTCGGAGGGGTCATGTTTATGTCACGACTTTCATATCCGCCAACAGTTTATAATCTCTGGATGGATCGATGTGTAGGTGCTATTTGTCAATTCATATAGGTCAGAGGTCTGGCCCCTCACGTACAAACATTAAATGTTCAGGGCTACTTCTTTAAAGGTAGATATATTCAACATCCAATACAGTGCACTCCCGTTATGACGAATACGGTTATAACGAAATTCCTGTTATAACGAAGTAAAAATTCAGGCCGCAATATTATCCGCTCTATGTATTTCTATTGTTTATTTGTTCGGTTATAAGAAAAATTTCGATATAACGAAAGAAAACTGCTGGTCCCGAGGACTTCGTAATAACCGGAGTCCACTGTATGTCAAAATGAAAATATCATCTTAAGGTTCGGAATGTTTATCATATGGGGACACATAAGAAGCTGTGGTGTAAATAGAATATTGCAACATTTTCCCAATAGCATACAACTGAACACACAACCACATTCAGAGAAGTATGTGCATCATATATTTCTGTCTGTTTTTTGTCGAATGGATGGAGTAAAATATATACGTATATTTGTCTTTGAATCTTGTGTCGCTGTTTTCATGCAAATTTTTTTTTAATGTATACCACAAACGCAAGTGTTAATGGAACAATCGGATATATGAATTTTGACGTAATAAGACGTAATTTGGGTGTACGAATGCCGCAAAGCAAACTAAAATGAATACTGCTCTCCACAAAATAGAGTTAATCTCTCAAGTACTAAAAAGCCTTTTCTCCAATGAGCATACATCACCCCAAAACTTGGATGAAGTTTATGTTTCTGTGTTTTTTCTCCCCTCCTCTTCCCCATCTCCCCTTCTCTTGCCCCCTCTCTCTTACTTGACACCTCCTTGCACTGTCAGTTGAAAAAAAAAAGAGGGTGAATTTTAGTCACCCTGGATCTGTGGCTTTTCACTTGGAAAGCAATACATCCTCCTCGGAACGTGTCCCCCAGCCACTTCATCATCGTCAGAGATTTGTGATGACCGTAACCCGACGAGGCAATGTCTCGATCGACAAACATTTGTCTTCCAATCTCGCCATCTCATCCATTGTGCCGGCATTAATCGTGATGATCGAGCGCGGGATGGGTTAAACAGACCAACACCTATGATTGTATATCCTTCTCGACTCGCGCGCGCGTTCACGTATACATGAAGTGAAGGAGTGGGGGGGGGGGGGGGGGGAAGGGCGGTTCATATCATCATTCTACGGCAGCTTCTGTGATGGAAAGATTTGGCCGCTGTCGGGTGGGGGGGGGGGGGGGGGGGGGGAGTTGCGAGGGTTAGGGTTGAGTCTTGCTGGTCGACGGCAGGGGCGAGCGAAGAGAGGCCGACTAATGAGCAGGATGCATTTGTTGTGGCTTTTCGTACTTACACATTCGTTTTCTCCGCGTTCTGCAACGGAATTTCCATCGGAAGAAAAGTTTTAAGGTATTCAAAATACCATTTCCTGCATGTGCAGATACTGTGTGTGCACAGGAAATGAACAGATGAAGAAGGAGAAGAAGAAAAGGAAGAGAAGAAGAAGGAGAAGAAAAAGGAAAGAGAGAAAGAAAGAAAGGAGAAGAAGATTAAATCTCTATAAAGTATACTTGTTGGTTATTTCTTTGCAGATCGAAATGGTCTATATTGAACAGAATCAACAACAACTCTGTGGCTTTCAGACGCCACTTACGTCAGGTCTTTGCCAATGATGCATACTTCATTAGGTTACTACGGCTATCTACTGAAGATATGAAGAGTTTTATCGCAAAACGGGTAAAGTTTCATTTTAAACATTTTACGATAATCCGTCATCAGATAATGCAAATAAAACCTTTCCAGTGATGCCTTCACTTGTACAGAGTAAGGAGTATTTCTTGAAGTTATATGATGAAAAATATTCCATGTTTTCTTATTATTCTTTAGCACCTTTAATATCTCAAATTGACAAGAATGGAGATAAGTCGTTTTGCAATCAACTCTTCATATGAGCGTACACCTTCACCAATCTCTCACCTCTGCCCCGAAAATGAATGAAATTAGCATAATTAACTCTTGAAATGATTGTAGAGTGATCGAAGATCCATAGGTCATGGCTAAAATGCAGGGATCATCATCGATCAAATTGTCTTTAAATATCAATCATGATCCAGCACGACTGTCAATTGCCAAAAATCATTCGTTTACTGCAGTTATATCTGTCACGTTATTCGGTCTTAGCCTTATTTATGTTTCAGGGACTTCTAAGCTTTTAAGTAGACGAGATATTTCTTCACCTTCTGGACGTTTGTAGGTCCAGGTAGGTGAGAAGACGAGTTGTGACTCCTGGCTCGAGTCTTCTTATTCTCTCGGACTCCGACTCGGGGATTAATCGAGAGCACACGATCTGACCTCACACCTTCTCCCCTTTTCGGACCTGAGAAGTTAAGACGGCAAGATCTCGGATTTTGCCTTTTCGATGGCACTGAAAAGTTTCCATAGCTTATCGCCAGGTCCTTCTAACTAGGTGCGCCTTCGTTAAGTTCATCTGGGGTCCATTCTGTTTGTTGTAGCCTTGCTCACAGTCGTCAAGGTAATATCCAAGATCCATGCATGGTGCGTTTAAGGGCACAAAACAAAGCAAAGATTCGATCTATAAATGGTGATTATGAAATCAATGTTGATTGAGCAAGACTATTTTTTTTTTTTGGGTGGGGGGGCAAAAACTTTACTTGTCCTGCTTTTTTCACAAACTGAAGGTTTTTTTAACACTGTCAAATTAAAGACATGACAAAACAAACAAACTGCATAAACATCAAAATTATATGCAAATTTGCGTATTATATTTGTGTGCATTTACGTTTTAAAAATTCCTGAAATGAATATGTTTTAAGCGTATTATTTTTCCAGTTGTATCAGAAGCGAATAAAATGTATCAATGAAGAGAAAGGAGAAAAAAAATGGAAGAAAGAGGAGAAGAAAAGAGGGAATGACAAGAAGCGGAGAAGAAGAAAAAGGAGAAGAGTAGGAAAGGAAGGAAAGAAATACGGAGGAATGAGAGAAGACGGAAGCAGTGCGTGAGCTGACGGGGCCTTCCGTAAATGAGCGGTTAATGAGCACTGAGCCAACGGTAGTAATGCGATTAGCGGAGGGAATTATCCCGCCACGCGCACAACTCCCAATGGTGCCACCATCTCGAAGAGCAAACGTGCCCGCCACGCAACTCGTCCACGCTACTGATGGGAGGTCGGCATCAGATGTACGATGTACTTTTCTCTACCTCTAAGTGTTTTTCTTTTCTCATAGAGCTGACTCAAGGACGCGTGGTAGTAGTGTTAAAGAAGAGAAAGGGAAATTGAGTACAGCCTAAAGATAATTTTGTAGATAGATAGAGAGATAGATAGATAGATAGATAGATAGATAGATTGATAGATAGATAGATAGATAGATAGAGAGAGAGATAGTAAGATATATAAATAAATAGATTGATAGATGGATAGATAGATAGATAGATAGATTGATTGATAGATGGATAGATGGATGGATAGATAGATAGATAGATTGATAGATAGATAGATGAATAGATAGATAGATAAATAGATAGTTAGTAAGATAGATAGATAGATAGATAGATAGATGAATAGATTGATAGATAAATAGATGGCTAGATAGATAGATAGATAAATAGATAGAAAAAATAGATAGATAAACAAATAGAGAGATAGTGAGATAGATAGATAGATAGATTGATAGATGGATGGATAGATAGATTGATTGATTGATGGATAGATAGATAGATGGATGGATGGATAGATAAATAAATAGATAGATAGTCATAAATGTTCCTACGAGACTTCCAAGGTAAATATTATGAATACATGTATAACCAACCGTCATATCACCATTATTCAGCAAATATCCCTGTCTGTTCCATCGAAAGGACGAGAGACGTGGCTCTTTTTTTCTTTCGTTTCAGTTTGTTTATCTCATCTCTTCAGTAGTACAAATGACATTATTACGGCAAAATCGACCATGTTTACCATGTTCACATCAAAACATAAACAAGATTGATCAAAAGAAATATATATCATTACTTGTATTATATACGTATACATGTGGGCCTACATAATATTTCATCGTATCTTTAAGGTGTACAGGTAGAGGAGACCGTTATCGATATAAGCAATTTCACTTGACTCAGATTAGGACCTCTGCGGACCTATGTCCTTTTTTTTTGTATGTGTTTGACTTTATTTATTCATTTATTTATTTATTCATTTATTCATTTATTCATTTATTTATTTACTTATTTACTTACTTACTTACTTACTTACTTATTT
>NW_027271774.1:197500-210000 GCF_040938485.1 Diadema antillarum
AAGTATCTGCGCAATCACTGCTGGATGAGAAGACTACTACAGTGTATGATGTCAGATGCGTACAACGATATAAGGAAAATAAAAAGAGAATTTCACAAAACTTTACTTTTTTGAATAAAGTGCACATTTCTTCAACTTGTTACTGATATATGTTAAGGGTAATATTATTCCCTCTGCCTGCTAAAAGAGAGAAGTGGAGTGACCATTTGTTATGCGAGAAAATTTAAGATATGTTGAATTTTCTTTATACTTTCTTTGTATCGTTGTACACATGTGACATCACAAGCTATAGTAGTCTTCTCGTCCAGCCGTGACTGAGCAGAAACTTTAAAAATTCATAACTTTTGAACGGATTGTCCGATTTTCCTCAAACTCCCAAGGATGTGTTCTACTAATATTGCTGCATTCACTCAACCCACATGTCTATGAAGGTGAACTTGTTACTTTTCTCTCATTCTTTTTACTCGTCAATATTACCATGTTCGTCTGTAGCTGTCTTGCACCTTGAATAACGCCCAATTCGGCGAATGCACATACATCTTACATACATATTATATACATACATGTATTCATACATACATACATGTACATACAAAGAGCAGATAAGGAGACAGACAGGCAGACCCACAAACACACACACACACACGCATCTCACACTGCATGCTGAGTGTTAATTAGATCGCATTCTGTTCTGCTGTGACACTCACGTCATTCGCAGAGTATGAATTTAAACATACACGTAATAAAAACATTAAATACACGAAGGTCATCCAATCTCTATCTCTCTATCTCTATTTCTTTCTTTCTTTCTTTCTTTCTTTATCTATCTATCTATCTATCTATCTATCTATCTATCTATCGATCTATATATATATATATATATATATATATATATATATATATATATATATATATATATATATATATCTACAGTCTACACACACACGCGCGGGCGCGCGTAAATCTGTGATATATAGACCTTGTATTATATGTACATATTATATATTTCACTCTCTTTGTTTAAATTGGAGGTAAGTTTAGTCAACAGCGCTGGCGACACATTAACAAGGCAAATACTTTTCTATCAAAATCTCGTTTATGTGGTAGTAATGTCCCCCAATTCGAAAACACTGAATAGATCTTGATTTCGGTTTTTGGTCGCTCTCTTCCCCTTCAGTCTATGTAACTGTCTTTATGTCCATCTATATCTGTCTTCTATCTATCTATTTGTCTGTCTCTCTATCTCTCTGTCTATCTTTCTATCTATCTATTTGTCTGTCTATCATTATCGGGTCTGCTAACTGATCTATCCATAAAGATCCGTCTCTTTCTCACATTCGGGAGGATGACGTCCATATCTAGTCTCCATTTCGTCATCCTTGCATCTCTTCCTCCCCTCCCTCTCTTTCGTCTCTCTCTCGCTGGTCTCCCCAGGGTCCTCTCGCGTTGACACACCATATGCAAACGTGACACATTAATGCCACCGAACAGCTGCCATGTTTACATTACGTCATGCTTGCTCGTATGAGTGCGTGTTGGTAGCAAGGTGCGTAGGGAGGTAGGAGGTAGAAGGGGGATTGATTAAAAAAAAACGCACGAGAAAAAGCCCACAGAGAAAAAGAGGGCGCCTTGAATAAGTTTACCCCCTCCGTTAATAGCACACGTATCGTATAAACGAGAGTGAACCGCTCCTACACCCCGGTCGTCGTGCTTACATAGTGTTGACGTCGCTAATGCACGCGTGATGAGCTTTCGATGGGATTTCATTTAGCGCCGGGGTCATTTGGGGTGCGCTTCTGAGAAAAGGGACATACCGAGAGAGATGGAGAGAGAGAATGAGGTGGAGATAAAAAGAGACAGACAGACAGACAGACAGACAGACAAATAGACAGACATACAAACGAGTAGGTAACTGGTAAGGACGAGGTAGATGGATATTAAGTGAGAGATAAATAGATAGATAGATAGATAGATAGATAGATAGATAGATAGAAATATAAAAAGATACAAAGATATATATACATATATATATATGCATATATATATATATATATATAGGTAGATAGGTAGATAGAAATATAAAAAGGTAAACAGATGAAAATATAATACAAGATAGATAGATAGATTGACAGAGAGAGATAGATAGATAGAAATATATGATTATGTAGAGAAAAATAGAGAAAGAGAGATAGATAGAAAGGAAGATAGAAAGAGTGAGAGGGAGAGATGAACAGAGAGAGAGAGAGAGATGGAGAGAGAGAGGGAGAGAGAGAGAGAGGTGGAGAGAGAAAGAGATCTACTGCTTAACATTATTTGTTCCCTCTCTCTGTCAAGGCGACTTGGGAATTGGTCTACCACGCAATGCCGACTGTGCCGCCACGACAAGCAAGGCTTGTTCCAAAGGCAGCTTGTTCATCCAGGGATCGTCCAAGTCACAGCCGATCGAAGCTGCACAATTGAAATTGCAAACGGTGCGATTTCATGAATATTTTCAGCGCCTTTTTGTTCAGTATATGTTCAGTATGAACACAGAAACCTTTGTGAGTTATTTTTTTTATCACTCAATTTCTTCTCATCTATCGTTGCCAAGCTGCTGTAAGTCATAGACATCAAAGAGCCCGTAAAATGCGTAAGGCTTTGGAAAAACATCCCTCACAAATTTTGTGGTCTTCCATTAATTTCTCAATCATCGGAGCGAGTAGTCGTCACCACACGCTCAAATGTAACATCAATTGAAGGCAAACATGGAACATTAGTGCAAACAAGTCTATGTACATATCTCTAGTATGTCTATGTTTCTATGTTATAACTGTGTTCTGTATGTATGCGTTCCACGTGTGTACCGATGCGTTAATGTATGCATACAAACAAAATGAATTTCCAGAAATGGACAATACAGGCGAATCGAATTGATTTGAATTAAAGTGTCGAGTTCCGCTTTTGCTATCGTTATACTGATACAGTAGGCTACTTACCTTTTTTTCCCCTGAATTCCACATACGTAACAGCTAGTGAAACTTGTTTTTTTTTTCTTCAAGTAATACTCTCTTTCAATTGAAGGATGACTTGAGGGGAATTCATTCACCCAATATCTAGGCAGTTCCTCTGAATAATGTTGTATTTTTCGTTGTATACACAAGCGCCGGTGCTGAACTGCGCCGAGAACCATAAATACGTTACCCATTGTGCTTCTTTGCGTGGCCTTCTCGCGGAAATGTTATCCACGATTTGACGGTGATCATCGTGTTCCAACTCTCTATTTTAGACCCCTATAGCGAATAATTTCTTTCCCGCCATTGACCAGCGTGACAGAGTGCCTTACATGATATATTGCATTTTACAGCATCAGCAAACGACTAACATGACTACAATAACCATGCAATTCGCTTTATCAATTTCTGGTTATACGTGTGATCAATGGCTAAAGTAAACGTACAGTTGAGTTCGTAACAGTTTCTTTGTCACTTTTCAGTGTTGTCCTCAAACTCCATTGTCCGTCCTCTTTGACTAAATAAATTCAGGGACACCCGGTTCCGTGAAACGGAAAGTCCGGCCAACTGGTTCGTTAGTTTGTCTGTCTGTCTGTTTATCCGTTACTGATTGTGGATACTATCGTCTCTGCATATTGTCTGTATGACTACTGTGTGGTATACGGGATTTTCCCCTCAACATTTCAGTGACAATGCACACTATATTTTACTTTCTTTCGTTTTCAGTGATGGCCCCCATACATATCATGACATAGGATGCCAGAGAAGCATTATTGAAGCTATTGTATTGAATTCATTACTTCTTTTTTTCTTTTCAGGCAAATTATTCCCCGTCCCCAGCGTTTTGATTTGTTTTGGTTTATTTTTCTGAGAATTTAGTTGGGGTTATGCTTGATCACTCGTTCGTGTATTTCTTTCCTCTGTGCCCTATGTTGCGGTAAGTCTGTTGAGTTTCAAGCTGTTCATGGTTCATACACACACACACACACACATACACACACACACACACTTACACACACACACACTCACTCACTCACGCACACACACACGCACACACACACATACACACACACATACACACACAAAAGACAATAGCCATAACAGTGTCGATTGTTCCGTTAGGTGTAAAAGCGCCTAATAATAAATCTGTAGAGCCAGAAGTCGCAGTAATTAATTGCCTCTACGTCTCTAGATGAGGCTACTTCCACGAAAGCACGCAGCTCTTGCGAACGCTGTCAGAAATTAATTTAAGGAGGTAGCCAATTTTAATATGCGCCGCCGAGCGCTAAAAGACAAATATCAAGTATATAGGGTTCAATCAACAATACTGCCGTGTGCAGCCATTATACACGGTTCATCCAATTTCGTTACCACGTTCTTTCTATCGCATTCCTCTCTCTGTCTCTTTCCGCTATTACGTCAACACGTCAATTAGCACGCCTAGCAAAATGAGGCGACCGCCATATCGCCTTACCATAATATTGTTCTCCCCTATTGACTCAAACTCTGATAATTATTTTGCGCTAATTTTTGCTAGGAATAATAGTTGACGTGATTTTAGTACCAGATTTCTGGCCTTCACTGTAGATGCAGGCACACTAATCTTGTCAAGGCATGAATCAATGTTCTCTTGAACCCCAGAGGGAGCCCTTCACATGGCATAATAATTATTCATATCGCTATAAAAACGCGGTTAATATCATACGATGTCTTATGCAGCGGTATGACTGGCGATTCCAGTATCCATGGTGCGTCTCATATAACAACTTTTCTCAGTAAACTGAGTGACGCAATCTCGCTGTCTGCATGTATTATAACTATAGGAGTATAACAAACAACACCATAAAAAGGATATTGTGGTATGGCTTTAACGATGCGTCTGCTTACTGCACTGACCTCCCATAATAATCATCATATTATGATCATAACATTATGATATCATGGATAATTGTAAGAGAGGGAGAGAACATGCACAATCTTTTTGTGTGTTTGTGTGCGTGTCTGTTCTTTCTTGCAATGCTACCTAGTGAGGCTAGTTTTATAGAATTGAGACGAACTCGAGATATCAGTAACCTCCCCGAAATAGCATGTTATGTAATCAGATAAAAAACATTATTTTTGTGTATTCTTGTCCGTCAGTTGGAATGTTTAAGACTGTGGTAACCATTTCCGCAACAGCACCAGACCCTCAACATGCATAACCCAGCCTTGGCGCCTCGTGCGCGCAGTGCGCATCCAGTTTTGTTGCGATCTTCTTTCAAATTCTCATTTCTTCACATCATTCTATAATCACATTTCTTCGCAACTCTCGGTCGCTCAATTTCTGGCACAAAACAACAACAACAACAACAACAACAGCAACAGCAACATCAACAACAACAACAGAAAACAAACAAGCAGTCATCAAACGAAATAAAAAACTGGAAATCATTCCTTCGATTGCGCTTGAAATATCGTTCGATCGTTTGGTATCGTTTTAATCCTTTCTTTCCAGAACACTGCCAAAGAGAGATCAATACGAGTGGCAGTGGTTCAACGTCACGTGATCATGTTTATCAAAACGTAGACTTCTATTTTTCGACTGAGCCACACAATAATGAGACAGCCATGCCAGTATTACAAGACATCCATGGATGAATTGTGTCTTCGCGATTAGCTCCAACTCCGCTTCCCAAACTTCTGTTACTATCTTGCAAAGATATGAAATCATTCCGTTGCCATGGGAACCGACAAATCACAGTTGCCATCTCTCGTGTCGTCAGCCATTTTGCCATCCCTACAGATATTTATGACGTACTCGTCTGACGTACGCTGGATGGTGTGCAAACACAGTTCTGTTTAGTCTCTTAATTCTTCTGCGGTATCTGGCTTAGTGGATTAACAACTGTCGCAATCACAACTGCAACAAAGTATTGCAGCGGACACGTCAGTTGCAAATCAGATGAGTGAGAGAGAGGGGGAGACGTATCCCCGCAATGTCGCCGGCGAACAAATTAATTTTTCGTCCTTGAGCAATTTCTGCCGTACGTATCAAGACGGGTTGCTTTCGCAAAATGCGGCAACATGTGTGTTTGTCATTCGTAGCAAATCGGCGCGTAATTACCCAAGACGTACGTATGCCTCGGCCTATTAGCATAGATGTCGCGTATTGTGCGGTAATTATGCCATGTGTTGTTTCGCTGCGCCTCCACAATGCATCGTGTGTGTGTGTGTGTGTGTGTGTGTGTTATGCGTGCCTGCATGTGCGTGTTTGTCTGTGTGTCGCAGCCAAGCATGATTTTCATTGGATCCACAGTTGCAGGAATCGGGGGGGGGGGGGGGGGGGAGGGGGTTAGGGAGGGAGGAGGGGCTTCTCCGTGTCGTATCGGAGTTTGCGGATAACGGCCCACCCTGGGGAAAGAGGTTGGTAGATCATTATGGGTTTATTTTTAGGCAATGTGAATAATAAATAACCCCTGTTTTAAAATTCTTAACTGTTAGGCTTTGCATGTTCCTTCATACGGTTTACTCCAGTAGCAATTACATTGGGAAATATATTCATACAATCTTACTAAAATTGTGAGCAATCACAACAAATAAACTAGAACTGAGATACATTAATATCTACACAGCATTTTATCCACAACTATTGTGTGTGTGTGTGTGTGTGTGTGTGGATGGGTGTGTTTAATTTTACATGATTTCATTTAATAAGATAATGAAATAACTGCCAAAAATCACGTAACATAATAATCGATGCCCTTGTATATTATTTTATGTACAGTTTTTCTGTAGTTTTGCGTAAATTTTGTGTGTTCAACTCTGGATTTTTATTTTAAATTGATGTGATTCTGAAAACAATTTTCCCCAGTGTGTGCATTCATTTATAGGCCAAAATGTTTTCCAGGAGATCTGAGGGACAGAAACGCTGGGATGATACATGTTTGTAAATTCTGAAATAAGGGTATTTCTTAGAAAGGGTCATGTTGTGGGGCAGCTTCTCATAGAGACGTCCGGAGAAGTTCCGATACGGCTGATCGGATAATACGCATCGGATTATAATTTCATCTTTCCTGTGTAATATCCGCTGAAAAAGACATGACAAGTCTTTTCTCCAGTCTACTGTAGAGATATTGCAAAAACATTTCAGCACGTAAAGATGATAAAGACTGGTTTAGCTATTCATCATCACGTCTTCTTCCTATTCCACCTCCTTGACTTCCTAAACCTCATCGTCTTCATGTTTTTCTTGTCGTCGTCGTCGTCGTCGTCGTAGTAGTAGTAGTTGTTGTTGCTGTTCTTCTTCTTCTTCTCCTTCTTCTTCTTCTCCTCCTCCTTCTCCTCCTATTCCTTTCTGATTCTTCTGATTCTTCTCCTTCTCTTATCCTGTTTGTGTTTAGAATATTATCAATTGATTCATACATTTTCTATGATATCTGATTCTATATTTCATCTACTTCGCGGAAAAAGGAGGAGGTTAGACCACATGTATTCACTTCTTACGTCTTGTCAAGGGGTGGTCAGATCCATAGGGCAAACTATTTCCGCTCTCGGAGATTTGATTTCTTCTTTATTTTTTCCTCAAATCAATCTTACAAGTGTGGAGAGAAGGAGGGATAATCTCGGAACCTTGACGTCGTATTACCTGGGAAAACGGAAACATATTGCGGATTCTCTCGGACATTGGATCAGTCAGTAACCACGGTCCTGGCCTTAATGCGGTCAAGGCTGACCCAAGCTGTCATTTCACCTGTAATGTATGAAGAGTTTGATTTGCAAAACGAGTTAAGTCCATTCTTGTTAATTTGAGATATTTGCGACTGAAGCCATGGAAGCTGCAAAACAAACGAAAGGAAAACAAAGAATTAGGACAATAGTAACAACATGTATGTGATGTTTTTAATCATAATTTGAAGAATATTTCTTGTTTTGTAAGAAGTGAGGTTTTGTAAGAAGTGAAGTTTTATCTGGTTTTATTTGATGATGGACTTACTTTAAAATGTCTGAAAATGGCACTTAAGTCGTTATGCGATCAAATTCTTTATATACTTCTTGAACTTACTTTTACTTTCTATCTTCTTTGTTTTTGTTGTTCATTCAAATCAATCAATTCAATCACAGTTTATTTCCAATCAACGAAAATCAAAAACATAGCACAAAGTATATATGAAATGATATTGTTCAAACGTTTGCACAAGATTAATGTAGTATACGAGATAAATTATGATAAGTTTTTGTTGTTGTTATATTGCTTTCTTTTCTTCCACCACCTGTTTCTTTGGTCTCCTTCATCTTCCACTTATTATTCATTTTCTGTTTCTTCTTTTTCCTTCTTCATCCTCTCCAACATCATCTTGTTCTGTTTCTATCTCCTTCATCTCCTCTTGCTCCATCGGCCTTTCGCTTTCTTCCTTTCCTTGGTCTTCTTTCTCTTCTTCTCCCTGTCCTCTCCCCTTCACTATCCTTCTTCCTCTTCTTCTCTATCGTTTCACTTTTCTTTTTCCTTTCATCCTTCTTTTCATCCTCTGCTCCTGCTCCTTCCCTGTCTACTCTACTGTCCTCCTTCTTTTACCTCAAGAATAGATGTGTCAGGCTGGTTTCAGTCGCACTTGATAAACTTGATAATAAACTTGATTAACTTGATGATAAACTTGACTAACTTGATGAAATAATCATTTTGGAATGCTGTTGTATGGCCTTAGTAATTCCATGGCAGAGTTATAGAGCTATAGATCCAGTTCTTTGCAAAATCAGCAAGGTGTCTCGCGAGTTGCGAGAATTGACGTGAAAAGGTGAGAAGTTTTGCGTGTGTGGAATTTGCAGGCAAATCTGTTTCAAGATGGCTACATCACTGGAGACCATACACATGCTACCACTCTGTACACTTAATGAGTGATTTTCTCGTGTTATTCAGTCTGATTCGCTGTTTTACTGTGGTTTTGTTTTGTTTTGTTCTGTTCCATTTTTATTTCGTTTTTGTCATGGATCAGTAGCATTCATTATCCTACAGTGCTACATTAAAGTCTCTTAGGAACAATATAAATTTCTCCCTAAAAGCGGTCACAATATTTCATTCTGCTTGCTAATAAACAATACGTCTCCATGCCCCCCCCCCCCCCCGCGAAAGTCAAAAGACAGAAAAGAAAGCAAGAAAACAAAAGAAAACCGCAGACAAGGATGACTTGTCTGATGTGTACTACGCAAAGCTGGCCTGATTACACACAATATGGCTCTTCTGAATTCAGAAAGGGAGGGAAGAGACTTCGTGTTTTCAGAACTTCGACATCCACGTCATCAGAAGGCCTTGAGAAAGAAATCGGTCGCTCTCCTTGGACTCTGGGCGAACTCGAAATAAAACGGAAGGTCGATGCATGTGAGGAACGGCAAGTTTTAGAAGCCCCCCTTGAGTAAAACAAAAAAATCAATCGGTACGTTCTGAAACAATGAAACAAGCCAACTATATATAAATACACACATCATACATGCACACCCTCCCATTTATCTGTATATGCACATCTAAACCAATGATATCATTCAGTCCCTTCTGTTTTGCATGGTCCATACATATGCGACGGCAGAGGATATAGCATTTTGCCTTACCTATTGCAAAGTGTTATCCAAACTTATTGTCCCTTCTTTCTGGTCTTTGTATTTAGTGGTATACTCTCTGCTTGTGAATTAGCCTTTTCATCATACCTTGTTTTAAAGGGAATCCTACAGGTACAATTAAAAAACAAACTTTGATGAAAAGAGCAATCTTAAAGGACGAGTGCATCAATGAAAGTTTCAGTGAAAGTGGGCAAGAAAGAATGTCACGGAATAACCTTATAACTTATTCACAAAGAGTGATAGCAAACGACAAAAGCAAAGATGAAACAAAACAACACAAAACGCACTCAATGTATAGATTAAGGGAATTAAGTCACGGTTCAAGTAAACTTTGATGAAAGAGCTAACTTGGACAAGCACAGCAACGAAAATGTCAGTAAAATCGGACAACACAGATACGAAATTATGAAGTCTCACACAGAAACATAGCAACGACGACGCTGCCGACGACGACGACGACGACAACAACAACAACAACAGCAACATAAAACAAAGCAACCACTCTTACTCTATCTGTTTCTATCTTTCGTCGATGTCGAGTCAAGTTGGGAAACAATACTGACTATTTTTTCTTTAAATGCTAGGGATCGGCATTATTAGAGAACGATATCATCTTCCCAATGCGAGACGTGATCATTATGATGTTCTTATTAGAACCCTTGTCACATGACGAGCCTTCCAGAGGATCGAGAGTGATTGCATGGATATAATTATAACAGTGTTGTAAAACATGAAGGATGTACGAGCCTATGATTGAGTATGGGATTCGAGCACGGGATCTCCCCTTTGCCAGTCTCGAGGTTTATAGCTGCTGTACCACAAACCTCCAGAGGTAAACATCGGTATGATTATGATTACTCTAAACTTGCCATTGCAAGATCTCCTCAGTTGAAGGATTGCAGACTCACGGTGAGAATGAAAACGGAGTTATGAACATCAGCTCACTGACTGCAGACGTTTTCACTCTTCGTGAAGACGATTACTAGAAGTGAGTTAATCAGTGTTTTAGCTTTCCGGTCTTGTTGTTGTTGTTGTTCATTTTCCATCTGTGAAGATGGCTGGATAGCCCATATTCAGCTACACTAAGCTGGTCTTCCATGGGGTCCAGTTGGATGTGGGGTAGGACCACTTCACCGGGTTAGACACCCTGCTCTTTGCGATGAATGAATGAAGCGGGATCTTTTACGTGCATGAGCTGTGACTCTCTCATACACGGGACCTCCATTTTATGTCCTATCCGAGGGACAGAGTGTTTTGCCTCTTGCTAGAGGGGACGGTATGTTTACACACAACATTGCTCAGTCCAGACTCGGGTTCGAACCCGGGCCGCGTGATCGTGAGGCAGACGCGCTACCGACTGAGCCAATTCACCTTCCATATATCAAGTTCGCACAAGTGGAACACAGGCGCAAGTGTTCTATAGATTTTGTGAGTCCTGTGCCGCTCAAATGACGATGCATATAATTTGAATTCATTCGAATGCTGTACGAAATTACATGTTCATTCGTGACGTCCCTAATCCCGTGGTGCGACATTATACAATGTATTTTATTTTTTTTTTGTATTCCTTACTCAAGTCTCAGGTCTCGTTTCAAATTACCACCCCCCCCCATCTCCTGTCACATTCTGTCCCATAATGACGCGATCATTTGACATGAAATTTGCTAGGTCAAGATGAAAGGTCGCCGCATCCCCAGGCACGAAAGGCTCGTATGCATTCAGGGACCAATGGAGATGATGCACATGATGTATAGATTCGAGATCATGAATGCTCCGGAATTTTGTCCATGTCCCTAGACAAGTGGATAAGATGACCCCCCCCCCCCCTCCAACCCCCTCCCCTCATCCATCGTATCGCCTCGCAGAGCGTTTGGCGGCGAGCGAACGAAAAGACGGCAGAAAGGCAGTGTTTTCACCATGAATAAGTTGAGGTGTGACGACTGGGGGGCAATAAGCCGTGAAAAATTAACTCAATCCGATCGGAGACTCCCGCGAACGCCCCCAGCATAGATTGACGTCACTCACATTTCAAAGACACGCGGTCTCTCCTCTCAGGATTCACACCATGTGTATGTATTGTTATATCTTTTTTCCCCTCAACCTCCATTTTTTTCTCTAAAGAGATAATACCTGTCGACATTGCACGACGTGACTATTTTACGGCAGGCTGTTGTCACATCAAGGGGTGTGTAATTCGCTGTGATGACCCCCTTGTGCGCGAGCTCACTTGTGCGCGCACAATGGCGCACGCCCGGTGAGCTCACGACCGACCAATCATCGGCGGAATGGATAAAAAGGTATTATAGGGCGCAGGTGAGTGTAGGTATGAACCTGAATGACTTAATGACAAAAGGAGGATAAAAGATGCATTGTTATATAATTCACTTCGCTGATACAGCCTCGGGGAAAAGAGGCGCGATGTCATTAATCAGTTTGAGATCATCAGAGGACATACTATTGTGATATGATGCACAGTCTGAAAAAAAAGATTGAAGTATTCAATTTGTGATATACTTTTTCCCATGAGAATTACATGATAAAAGAATGTCGAGAGGAGAGGTTTCTGCTTAGTTTCGTCTAATAATTGTGAAGGTGACAACCAAACCTATAGAGGCATATACCTGTTAGCGTATTGGTCAAGTTCTGTGCATAATTATCAACTCTCGCTCGTTTTGTGTTGCGTCACGCTTTGACCACGTGTAAGCATCGATCAAATCACGCGCTTGCTGTTTAAATCTAACGTGAAATGGGCTGCTATAACGCTTTTCATAAACGACGCATCTCTTCTTTCTGTTAGATTAACCATTCTATGTAGCAAATGAGAGTAAAGGAATCAATACTTCATTGCGCATTCCAAAAGTAACTCATAAGGCCTGTTTACACCAAGCACGGCAACGGCAATGGTCCGGTTTTTTTGCTGTG
>NW_027271774.1:212500-240000 GCF_040938485.1 Diadema antillarum
ACAATTTTACGATTTCACAATGTAAGTATACAAATCGTTAATTTGGTGATGAGACTCACATATATTTTTGTAAACAATAAAAATAATTCTTCTTATTAATTTTGAAGGAACTTAGATTTGGGGACGCTTCTAAACCATCAAAGAGATTAGTCTAATATTTAGGTCCAACGAATAATGTATAAATATAAATTGTGTGAAAATAGTCCCAGTTAATACCAAATGAAATTTATTCGAGTGGCGAGATGGGTATTTATGGGATTTATTTATCTTGCAAACATGCCAGTGAAAATGGGAGGAAATGAATTATGACTGAGTTTGTACATAAATTGGCAAAAATGATTGAAATAAAAAACAGTTATCTTGTCTGTGTTACTAAAATCTGTTTTCATGTCGAGCTGTTCCTTTTTCCTGCACGTGTTTGGATGCTTCATTTTAAGATCTTTACTCCACTAGCCGTGGTTCCATTAAAGAGGAATTCCACTTCGGTTAGAAGTTAGCCTGATATGGTAGAGTAAAATCTCATTCCCGTACAACAGTAAACATTATTGATCAAAATCGGATAAAAATTAGGGAAGTCATAAAATTGTGAAGTTTCACTAGTTTCTGCAGAGCAGTTTAGTAGAATTTACCAATGAGTGTATGATGATGTCATCACCTCACAATTTTCAATTGATCTTTTGAAAAAAAAAAAGATGGAAATTCAATGTTTCTGAAAAAAAAGAGGTTATTCCTGGTCGAATAGCATCATATCAATGATCAGTTAGGTATATCAGAAGTTGAGACTAGGTAATTGCAGTTTTGAGTAAAAAACGGGACATTTCAAAATTTTATGTACAAGTATATGACAAGTTTTGAGGGGATGACATCATCACTTCACTTTTAATTTGTATATTCATATTGACTGTTCAAAAACTGTTCCTAAAAAATTAGAGGAATGTAAAGATATCATAAACTTCCTTTTTCGTATCTTGATTTTGATTAAATTTCCATTGTTATGCTAAGAAAATTTTACTCCTTCTTTTCAGACTAACTTTTAACTGAATGTAACTTTTAAGGTCTCTCTGCATTTTGAAAGTTATTTCCTGTTTGTTTCTTCTTTTACTCCCTTTTAAGCTGACCAAATTCAGCTTGAAAACGCGCTTGATATTCCAAATAACAAAAGTAACAAATTATAATTTTGCATTTATTTTGTCTATTCTTGTGTAACTTAGATCTATGAAAACAGTCAATATATTGTATCTATTGTGGTGTTTCTTTAAAACATACATCTTGCGTTTAGCAAGTGCAAAGTTATAACACTTTTTTGTTTAGATCTTTGTTTGAACCTGTAAATTAATGAGATGAAAATACAAGGTCGGCGAACGGCACCGATCAGGACTGTACGGCGCCAATAATTGGCGCCAATCAGACGCAGACAATCAAACAATGGAAATCAATCAATCAATCAATCAATCAATCACTCAATCAGTGTGAAAGTTGACAATTTTATGATCGTCATCCCATTCCCCTGATAATCCGTGTGGGACTGTCAACACCGCATCAGTGTTTATGAAGACGGCGCAAACCCCCTATCTAGATTTTATTGTCATGAACAGACTCATTACACGTGTTGTCTACAAAACGTGACTTTCGGAAGTGAAGAGTAAATTCGATAAAGTTTACTCTTCAATAACATTGCAGTGTATATTGTGACGCAACAATAAAAAATAATCTTGTTTTCACTGTTCATTGAGAGAAGAAAAACAGTGAGCGGAATATGGTACGTATCCATCACATGAATTGGCAGATATATAGTTTACGAGATCTTCATAAGATTTTCTAAGAATGATGTATTTCATAACGAATTGTAGGAAATTAGGTTC
This sequence comes from Diadema antillarum, assembly GCF_040938485.1. Lineage (NCBI taxonomy): Eukaryota > Metazoa > Echinodermata > Echinoidea > Diadematoida > Diadematidae > Diadema > Diadema antillarum. The sequence continues at coordinate 214,363 of NW_027271774.1, forward strand.
GTGTCATTAATGTTTATCCATATCACTTGTGAGGTGTACGTGCCCGGTATACTTTTGATTCCTGGTATTAAAGAGACGACAGATTGTTGCAACTTTTTTTTTCTTTCTTTCTTTGTGATGGTGTACGCAACTGATGGCGAAATGAAGATGTGAACAAGCCCCCTGGAACGTTTTACGAGTATGATCGAATCGACTTGATTGTGCCCAAGGAGTATGAACAGAATGGTACTATGGCTTGGAGCCGAAACAATCCTGAACATGATTCCCTGTGCCACTGCTACGTGAGATGCTTTTTCTTTCTCTCTCTCTCTCTCTCTCTCTCTTTCGAAATAGCCTTTTAAGTCACCAAGAGAAAGAAAAGGATATATATATATATATATATATATATATATATACATACATATATATATAATTATATATATATATATGTATATATATATATATATATATATATATATATATATATATATAATCACACACGTTATAAGTTTTAAGTGTTAAAACAATTGATTGATTGATCGATATATTGATTATTTGATTTTAATTTATTTCAACTTTGTGTCCACAAAAACAAATAAGCAAACAAAACTTACAATGATTGTTAATTTTTCTTATTACTGTTTTTTTTTAGTAGAAAAATAATCGAAACTTATATTCTAATAAATAGGGTCTACATTTGCAACAAAATAATGGTAAGTATTAAGTAGTAGCCGTAATTAAAAGCACAGCTTGTATAATCACTTAGGCCTCCGAAAATTAAATCACATCATATTGAGTCAAATAAACACATATCACTAACAGAGTATCAGAATGGCATAGGGCCTAAAGAACAACAACTAAGCGATTGTGAGAATAAAAAAGAGAGGAAAATAGAACATAATACAAATTTCATCTTTTGGGAGTTAATCTCACCTTAGACATCATCATACGTTGCACCACAAGCAAATCATTATTATTATTATTATTATTATCATTATTATTATCATTATCATTTCAACCACTCCATTTTGGAACCATAGCCTCTGTATAATAAACTCTGAACTAATAAACATAACCCTTTCGTCATTCATGGTGTATTGAAATTAGAATGTGATATTGTGTGCATTAATGATTAAATGTTTATATGGGGCTGAATTCAAAGACGAAAAAAACAAAACAAAAACATCGTCCCATTGCTGAACTATATTCCTCCTCAGCCGACAATTATAAATTCATACACACGGAAACCTGATCTACTTTTTTGACGTAATGAAGCAAGTGCCAAATCGCTAAAATCTGAATTATCAGCGAATACAGATGAGACTTGAACCATACGCTGTTATGTGTGGTGAGAGGGTCATTATAAAACACTCATTTGAAGCATATCTAAGTAGCTGATCATGACTGTTGCTGATGACAATTTGAATAAAACATTAACTTTGCTAATTTACACGCAATCTAATTACATGCTCCTTTTTGCCAGAATAAGAAGAGACAATAGTGCTATTCACTCCTGAGGGTTCTACCTCCACATTCCTTGCATTAGTGTACATCCAGGCATCGTTCTATCTTCATCATTCTGCGAAGCACATGGAGACCCGGCACAGTGCACTCCCACTGTAACGAACACGGTTACAACGAAATACGGTTACAACGAAGTAAAATGGCAAGCCCTAACATTAACCGCTCTATGTTTGTTATCATTTATTTGTTCGGTTCTAACGAACTATCGACATAACGAAAGAAAACTACCGGTCCTGAGGATTTCGTCATAACGGGAATCGACTGTACATAAAAGTACATCATCTCAGCTCAAAGATGAAAACATTGATGTCATTCTAATGGCTACATCCATGTCATTGTAACGACTACATGACGACGGTCCAACATTTCCTCTGTCTGTAATTCCACCGTCTTCTTGATTACTAATCTAACTCGCAAGGGATATCGCACTGTTGAGTCATACCGCTATTAGGGGCTATGGTCCGTTGTTGATAGCATTTTGTCGACTTGATAGCCGCACTAACGAGAATTATTTATCCCGAGATGTAATTTCTCCCGTCTAGTATTTCTTTTTAGAAAAAAAGGGTAATGTATTTTTCTTGCTCGTCTCCCCTGAGTCAGAGAGGTCATAAACGTAGCTGATCATCCCATCAAATTTTTAAAGAGATATTGGCCATCCGTAGCAAAGCGGTAATTTCAATCTCGAATGAAATGCTTTAACAGAGAGGAATCATTTTGGTATCGGAATCGCATGTGGTATAATCAAATGTTTGAGAATGAAAATGGGATAGACTTTGGTAGTGTTAGAATTCAGTCTTCCTCGACTCCCCTTGGATATTAGTAAATACAGTCAACTTCGCCTAAGTCGATCTCGCATAATGATCTTCGTCGAAGAAAATATTTATCCGGATACATATCGGGTGCACGTCACGAGTTCGACACCCACGAATTATACAGTCCATGGGTCATTCAGTCCATGAGTCACACAGCCAACGAGATATACAGTGTCGAAATCATGGGCTGCATGACTCGTGAGCTGTTTGAGTCATGGACCTTTAGTCAACGTCGAACTCGTTTGCCGTATGACTCGTACGTGTCGGTCTCGTGGGATAACCCCGAGAAATCAACATGTGTTAAATCTATTGTTTAAGTCGAAATTCACGTCAGTCGAAGGACTTTTCTCTGGTCCCTTTGGGTTCGGTTTAGGCGAGGTTGACTGTATCATGAGTACTAATTACACTCATTTTGAGAAAACCGGGAATGATACCATAAAGCTTAGAACATAATATACTTCGTATTAAAGGGATCGTACAGTTCTGGTTGAGACCTAATTTCAGGTTTCTAACATTTTTAGGTGAGATAATGAGAAATCTCACATGAAATATGAAAGAGCATGGAATTTTATGAGGAATTCAACATTTATTTGATAAAAATTGATTTTGAAATGGCTGAGATATCCAAAAAAGAACGATTCTAGTAAAGTGTGGGACCCACACTTTGTAACGATCGCTATGTTTTACTTTGTTTTTGGATGTTTCAGTTATTCCAAACCCGATTTTCATCAAATAAACTTTGAATTCCTCTTAGAATGGTAGGCTCTGTACAATATCATAAGTGTTTTCTTGGTATTTTGCAAAATTTTAAAAGCCTAATTCTCATCTCGACCAAAACTGTACTATCCCTTTAAGCAAAGTAGCGTATGACTGGTTCAGGAGCGTCTCTTCAGAATCTGTACACTCAATACATTATCCTATTTTGGGTTCCATGACATTTGCTCCTACGACAATTATTGTTCCCATGAAATATCTTGCACATGTAAAAGCCAAACATCAATTTTACACACAAACATTGTGGCCCACAACCCTAACCGCAAGTCCTTTGAGAAAATTAGACAGGAGCGATATTGTTGCATGAGCAAATATCGTGTCACCCCTATATTGACATGAAATTAAACAAAACCAACAAAAAGACCGGCGGAAGATAGCAGGGGAATCAGATATTTCCGTTGTTGTATTGACGAAGAAAAGACGAAATATACGGAAGTAAGGTTTGGAGTATCAAAACAATCGATTAGAATATTACCTCTTAACAGCATTTCAAATATAAACCAATGGGACAGGTGTAACGTGATGACATCATCGCATTATCTCATTTGCATAAACACAAGTAGTTTTGAACGATATAAAGGATTCGTGAAAACAAATGGATATTCAAAATTCTATAACGTCCTTAATTCTACCAGCGACTTTAATGAAACCTCTTCTTCTTTGTTTGTTTGATTTTATTTCTTGTTTATAAAAGTCGACTTAAACACAATATACCATTTTACTAAAGAATCTTCATTTTTTGTGTGTGTTTAAAGATCAGGTAGGTTTCGAGTGATATTGAGCTTACAGTTATTTGGATTCTCTTTTAATTTACATATCATTTGCATATCTTTAAGGGCGGGGTCGGAACATTTGTGGAAATGAATATTAACTTCTTCCAGCAGAAAGTATTTGCGTCTTATGTGATAACTCCATTACACGCATTATCATTATACCATTCAGTCTGTTATAAGCATGCGACCTGGGGGGCGTTTCATCAACGAGTTCGTCGGAGTTTTCACCGACGAATTTGCTATCAGCCAATCAGACTCAAGGATTTATACTGACAACTGTCAAAAGCTAATGAAATCCTTGGTCTGATCGGCTGATAGCAAATTTGTCGGTGAAAACTCCGACGAACTCGTTGATGAAACGCCCCCTGAACTAGGCAAATAGAAAATGATAATAGGGTTAGTACTTGTAAAAGATGATCAGAGATTATATAAGAGGCATATATTTCGCCTTGGATATTTTTGGGCTGGATTTTGGTCAACACAATATTTTACACATCACGGCTGATATTCATATAAAGTAAATACAAATAAGTCCCATCGTCAACTGACATCTGTTAAAGAATGTTGACTTGCAATTTCATATTCTTCGAGTGACAGCCGTAAACTTGAGGTAATGATCAGAGATTCGTTTTGCGGTTGTTGTATTTTTCTTTTGTTTAATACATGTGGTATCTTCCTTGTTTCTTATCCGATTTTTGTCATTTTAGTATTGTTCTGTAGGGAATATTTTTCTTTCTTTTGAAATGTATTCCTTCTAGGGGTGGATTTCCTCTTTAAGAATGCTCCGCGACCCCATGGCCATGAATACATGTCGTTAAATGTACCATCATTATTACCATAGCCAGTGTGAGCTGCATGGACATGGTCCACGATTGTATGATAAGCGTATCGTTGCATTTTTTCCCCTTTTCATATCAAAGCCTGATGATTCTAAATGTAATACTCGTCATTAACTCTGGGATTTCGATCTTTTGACCAAATAGTGTTATACGATGCATTGAATAATTTCACTGTTCTGCATGAATTTCTGGTGTTTTACTAGTCATGCCTTTTGCTGTGCTGGAATAAAGAAATACGACTACAACCTATGTAGCCTTTAAGCCGAAATTAAGCAACTGACAAAAGTCGAGTGCATCTCAAACTCTGACAGCACCCTGCCCCCTCTCCACCGCCCCCCCCCCCGTCTCAAAATGTAAATGAGACAATCACTTGATGCAACTCTCCTACACAGCATCAGGGGCCACGCATGAGTGCATGCAGTATTCTACCTTGTTATGTCTTCGCCATCTCAATCTTAATGTAATCGTTCATGTGATCACCGTCATTTGACCATTCAATTCAATTCAGTTCTAATCAGTTCAATTCAATTCTTTTCGATTCCATTCAATTCCATTCCTTTCATGCGATCAACATCATTTGACCATTCAATTCAATTCAATTCAATTCGATTCCATTCGAGTCTTTCATGTGATCAGCATCATTTGACCATTCAATTCAATTCAATTCCATTCAATTCCATTCCTTTCATATGATCAGCATCATTTGTCCATTCAATTCAATTCAATTTAATTCAATTCGATTCCATTCAATTCCATTCCTTTCATGTGATCAGCATCATTTGACCATTCAATTCAATTCAATTCCATTCCTTAGTGTGATCACGATCATTTGCCCATTCAATTCAATTCGATTTCGTTCAGTTCCATTCCTTTCAAGTGATCAGCATCATTTGACCATTCAGTTCAATTCAATTCCATTCAATTCCATTCAATTCTTTTTAATTCCATTCCTTTCATGTGATCACGATTATTTGCCCATTCAATTCAATTCAATTCAAGTCCATTCCATTCAGTTCCATTAAAATCCATTCCTTTCATGTAGTCACGATCATTTGTCCATTCAATTCAATTCAATTCAATTCAATTCAATTCAATTCAAGTCCATTCCATTCAGTTCAATTCAATTCCATTCAAATCTTCTTTTATTTTTCGACAAGAACATTTAAATTTCTTTTTCTTTGGTAACAGAGAATACGGTTTCATAAGCGAAACAATGCAAAATGAAAAGAGTATAATAATTGAGAAACAATACATTGTCATGAAAACTGAAGTGATGGAAATGAAATAAACAATACGCATATTGCGAAAATAGAGGGACCCACTAAAATCTGGAAGCCCATTGAAACACAGAGCAACAAACACACACAAATACAAATACACACACGCAAATGAACATAAAACCAGACTGGGACAACGATGAAACTATACTAAAGGAAAGATTATGAGACAAGACAGAATGGGACAAGACTAACGAAACAGTAAGACAACACAACAGACAAAAACGCACAACAGAGACAGCGATCCTCGACAGAAGTATGTCGAAAAATAATGTGATGTGTAAAAGGGACAAGGAAATATAGAGAAAAGAGAAATATAGACGTACCATACCGCGTCTGCCTGTGCCGTGTGTATGTAAGCATGCGTGCAACAAGTTATATTTCACTCATCGTGCGTACAACAGCCATGGTACACTCTTGATACAATGGTATCTCGTAAGCGATCGTTAACTGTGAGGTCTGAAGTTGACATACATTTAATTCTGTATAGGGCCTACTCGGTGTCGGCATGGACACGATGTCATGATAACGTGAACTAAAAAGAAGATTCATAATAGATTATCGAATCACGAATGTCGGAAGAAATAAAAAAAAAACGCAATATGAAATGCAGTATAATAACTATCTTCACTCACTTTCCCACATTTAACATGAACTGAAAAAAAATCAGTTCTTTATATTTTCACTCACTTTCCCGCATTTTACATAAATTGAAAAAAAGAGTCAATTCTTGATATTTAATTGTTCTAGAGGGGTAACGAATTACCATTGAAGACTTTGTGAGGTTGAGAGAGAGAGTTAAAGTTGAATCATTCACAAACAATAATCATTCCTATGTTTATGACTTGGATGTAGGAACCAAATCATTGATGTAAGGTGATGAAACCATTGCTCTTTGTGTAATGTTCAATGATCGGATTGCCAAAAATCAGATGTCATACTTTTACTTTAAAAAAAAAGAAAGAAGAAACTCTCACACTGTTGTCCTGGTTGCTTGATTTATTAATAATGATAATATTTGCTTTACTTTTCCACTGGGTACAAAGCGCTTTGAGATGTAATCCTGAGGTCGGCATTGAAGTCGAGATATTTTATTATATAGGTCTACAAACAACCCGGTAGTGAGAGTGCAATTTGTACTTCTTTATTAAAGGAAACTGTAGCGCTGAAAGTGCATGCTGTTTCTCTTTCAACACGAATTCAATCTTCTCTCTTGACTTTGTGAAAATAAGCCATAATCATAATCTTATGAAAATAGTAGGCATACGTCTTATTTTGGAGTCTGCATGGCAGCTATGCTGAAACCTGAATTAAATTCATCGTCAATCAGAGCGTCGTCTGCTCAGCGAAGAAGGCTAGAATGTCGAATCATTTCCACCCTCTCGAGGTTGACTTACCCCTTTAATAATAAGTGTTTAACGATTCGTTCACAAGCGAACCTTATCCCCAGGCCCAGTCTGGAAAAAAACAAACACAACAAAAAGGTAGAAAGCCCAGTAGTTAGCCAGTCACCATCAGCCACTCACAGACCGCCAGACTTATAAATATTCATGAGTAGGTGGAGACTAATTGTGCATAAGAAAGGGAGTCGTGAGAAATCGAGTACATTTGACTGGCTTCGCCCGTGCGCTGTCAAAATTGAATGACAAGCCGAGGGGGCGGAGCTTGATATACTACGGCTCCTGAGAAGAGGTATATTCACAGTGTGTGCGATTACTCAGCTGTGCGCGTGTTTGCTACGATACGCATTCTGCGTAAGAACATATCTGGCGCGAATTCAACACTACGAGGCTGTGAGTGTCCCGGTTACAACTTCATCTTATCCCCTCTCTCCAGGCGAGTACTGGAATCTAACATAACCTCCTTCGTCAGCCCTACTCGCTTCCACCCCCGGAAAGTTCACCGATAGATAGATTGTCTCGGTGTTTTCTTGGTCCATCAAGTACCCAAGCCCCATTCAGCCGCACTCACTCTCCCCTTCATTCCTCAGGAGAAACCCACCGGAGATCTCACGCGGCACACACGGTTCATTCCTACCGACGTTCCCCCGGCTAGCCACAACACCACCTGGGTATCGTTCCTAACCTGAGAGACGGCCGCAGCACAAGCCTTCACCCTATCGGAATACGCAGCGAACACTACTTAGAGGAGCTGTACCCTCGTCATCGTGTGCGTCTGTGGATATATAACCCTCATCGTCTTCGACATCGTTGTCCGTTTCGTCTGTAACCGTGTTCTACGACCGTGATCCCCCTTGTGACAACCAGCAGAAGCAACCATGCAGGGCCAAAAGGATACCACGTTCACCAAGATTTTCGTCGGCGGCTTGCCGTACCACACGACCGACAAAAGCCTCCGGGAGCATTTCGAACAGTACGGCACCATTGAGGAGGCTGTCGTCATTACGGACAGGACCACGGGGAAGAGCAAGGGCTATGGCTTTGTAAGTTTACAAATGTTACCTCTATCTTTGCCTGCACGCTGCTCTCTAAATAATACAAGCATTGTCTCTCGTCACCTTAGCTATGCGTCATGTATTGTTATGTGTCGGGTTAGTATACAATGTAGGTTCCATGTTGGCGTCCGCAGGGCTGCGAGCGCGTGTGAGATATATAAATACCGCAAGGACGATATTGGCCAAATTAAGTTAATTGACGTATGACAACTGCAATATCGGAATCCCGCACCACTTTATTACCATTGCGCGCCGTTACACAAATACGATCATACCGCTATCCACATGCCTGAAGCTCCGACACATTGCGATAAAAATAATCAGTTGAGGTGGACACGATGTTCATTAGATAACATGCCGATAAACCCATGCCATTGATCTACTCACGTTACTTCTGCTATCAAAACGGGAAAGCATTTTATCATCATGTAGATAGGGAGATAGACAAATGGATAAGTGCATGCATATATTATCTAGAGCTCCATTACGTATGCAGTACTTTTTGTACAAGTCCAAGTAAACATTTAGCTCTTAATCACATTCGAAATGATAATTTCAATGAATATGTTAGCAATAGTAACAATAAAATCGCAGTATTGACGAAAGCGATGATTATGAAAACTTCCATGAACTCGTAGTACAAAAACAACAACAATATCTATGGCAAGCATGTTCCAATTTTGTCACTGTGACAAATTTCTATGATGCTCTCACGATATTTATATTTTGAGGAGATCGAGTTAGGTAACCCTGTAATTAACCGAGCGAGCTCGTGATAGCTTTGAGGCTGAATGGGCATTATCAGGTAATTACGGGAGCACACTCAAAACGTGTAGTATATCCGCAACACACGCCATTTACCACATCGCCACTGCTTTTTATCTACTCACTGAACTATGAAGTAGGGGACCTGGACTATTTGAGGAAAAAAAGTGGAGGACTGAAAGAAAAACACCCTTCTATCGCGCAGAAATACATAAAAATGTCAGCAAGCCAGTTGCGTCGATCCCTTGCAGAGAAAAGCAAATGTTTCTGTCTCCTACTTTTTTTTCCCCTCTCTCGCTCCCTCCCTCTCATTCTACAAGCCCGCTAATTCTGCCTCTCGTCACACATTGATGTATATGCCTACCTTTGATCCCACACGCTGGGATTGTATTGACATATAGGCAGGTGCGACAAGTTTGGGGGATTTTTTTTTTATCTCTGCCGAATAAATACTCTGAAAATGTTACGCATGTCTCGCACCTATGATCCATATCTGAAGGCAGTCAGGAGTAAAACGGCTATAGGGACCAGAAAAAAAATAGACAACGCTAGAGACATTGCTTTTGAATGCTGCACGAAGAAACGAGGACATGTACAGACGGAGAAGACGGCGTAGAGCTACGAAGCCATCCAACACAGCGCCGCGCGAGAGCCCTGGCGATCTCGCGAGCGACCAGTCGCCCGTGCAATGCCGTTCATAGACACGCACACACACAGCACACACACATACACATTATACACGCATTCTAGCACACTAAACAAACGTGCCTCTTTTTTCCCCTCTCTCTCTTCCTATGTACATTTCAGCGTCGTTAGTAACAATTGTTGCTGTCGATTAAAGGGTGCCACTCGCCCCACGTGAAAAGGGTATGTTGCCGCTTGGCTAGGTAGGAACGACCCTCGCGTAGCTCGAGAGCTGTACCTATTATTGTAGAATTAGAGGAAAACCAGTACACAAAATCTTGTGTCGATGCCAAAACAACGGTGGTACCGCGCAGTTGGCAAAAGCCGCACATCAACGATTGTCAACGAGGAATCACATGAGTGATATTATGAAACGAGGTGTTTGACAAACTCATCAATTCCAACCGAATTTAAGCAAACGTAGAAAAGTTGCACAACAAGGTAATATATAGACTCAAATTGATTACGTATTATTATGTATTCGCCTAAGTGGAGCATAAATAAAATATATCATCTTATTGTTTTTTATCCGTAGAGCGAGGATTTACCCAAGAAATACAATCTCTCGAAGGGAAGTATTTCATACGCTAACAAAATGTAGTTAGAAAACCCGCAACCAAGCAAAAATTTCTACGCACGGAGGCCTGCTAGCATAAAACAAAAAAAAAAATAAATCATAATTTGTCAATATCATGCAAGTATCTACACTGTGTGTCACTTGATAGCATGAGTGGATTGAAGAGAAATATTGATGAGGGGATATTGAATTGAAATGAAAAACAAAAATGATTGGAAGAGGGACGTCTTTAACTGGTCCAGTCGCTGCGACGTGACGAAATAAACGGGAGACGCGTAGCTCGACTCCTGTTTGCGGAAGATACGCCGTGTCAACAGCGTAGGACGTGTTTTTCCAAGTATTACGAACACATACACATGTGATTCTTGTCGAGTCGTGGATAACATGGCACGAGAGATAGAGATAGAGAGGGAGCCGGGGGGAATGTAAGCCGGTCGGACCCCAGCCGAGACATCGTGACAGGGACGAAAACATATTTCACCTCTCCTGCGCCGAGACCTGCAAACGACTGGTTGGCTCGAACTTAGTGTTCTGGCCATTCCATCGATCTTTTTTTGAGGCCTGAGAGCTGTGAGAAAGCATCCAAATTTAACTTTGTGTGTCCATCTTTAAAGGAAACTAAAACCTGAAGAGAAATGTGGATTGCGTGAAAGCAGCAACATTAGTAGAACACATCAGTGAAAGTATGACGAAAATCGGATAATCGATGCAAAAGTTATGAAGTTTAAAAGTTTTTGTGTTGAAACCACTGGATAGGGAGACTAGTTGAGTTTATGACATGTGTGGACAACAATATAAGAAAGTTAATGTATGCAGGAAATTCAACATGCTTTCACTTTTCTAGCGTAATGAAAGAGCACTTCACTAACCGCTTTCAGAAAGCAGGGGGAATAATTACTAACCTTAACATGTGTCGGTATCAAGTTGATGGATTGTGTAATTTCATGGAAACTGATTTTTTTTTTTGTAAGTGGAATTCTCTTTATAATTTCTTTATATTGTTGTCCACACATGACGTCATTAACTCTGGTAGTCTCCTTATCCAGTCAATACAACACCTGCCCTCCTCAATCTCGTATCACTCCCTTCCTGTATCAAGCAACGAAACGCACACCAAGCTTGTTAGCGGGGAAAGATGATCAGCTGATCATTCTTAGCAATGGATAATAATCCTCAATGGTTTAATCCGTTCAAGGTGGGGCGGTGAATGGGTGCTCTCGTGCGCGGAGGAATGGGCAATGGGATCGGGGGTAGAGTGGTTGGAATGTTTGCTACTCACAAGACGGAAAATTGAGGAATTTTGGAGTGAAAGTGAAATCAATCCCCTCATGCATGCATGGATGCAAACCTTTCTTCTTATTTTTTATTTTCTGTCTTGTTTGGGGTTTGTTTTTGTTTCATTTTTTTTAAGAGACTACCGGGATGAATGTGCACATTACATGTATGTCGAACTGTCCGCCGACGCACAAACCCACATAACGATGAAATCCCCCCTAAAAAACAAAACAAAACAAAACAAAACGAAACGAAACGAAACAAAACAAAACAAAACAAAACAGTAACACACGCACAAACACAGACATACCAATGTACATACACACACACAGTCTCTCGGTCCTTTTCTTCCTGCCCTAGTCTTACGCCCTTTGTTCTATAAGACCAGAGGGAGCAGAATGTGGCAGTAACTCCAGCATAAATCACAAAAGTGAAACTACATAATAGTGCATAGCCATACCATCACGGAAAAGCGTAGCGAAAACTTCAACACGGGGATATTTCCGGAATCTCAAGGCATTCGAAACCTTAAATGGTAGATTTCTTTTGCTGTTTACTAATGATTTTCTCTCATAGAAAACACGAGGATAGACGCTGCACAGAAACATCCATGATGATGTTTATTTCCTCAATGGTATGTAATATTAAAAGGGGAAAGAGATTTTCGATTGTATCGTTTTAAGCTGTTAGATTGTACTGATGCAAAGCAATAGGATAAATTTGTAATGTTACGTAGAAACAACGGTACTCATGATTTCAATACCGACAAGTAAGAAGTGAAGCCCTGTCTTCAAGTTTTAAAGTGACATACAGAGATTTTTTGCCAAGATACAGGAGCTTGTACTGACTATACAGAGTTTACCATTATCCCCAGAGGTCCAACACTTCGCGTAAACTGTAACAGTCAAACCCCCACGAACGATATCGGGTCGTTACCTCAACGTGTTATACCTCGCCGTTGAGGGTGCACTGCCTTTGAATGCTGTGATCTACTTTTCCGAGGGAATTATGTGGCGCGCGTTTTTTTTTTTTTTTTTTTTTTTGTTCCTTCCCTGCGTAGTTCATACGGAAACCTCCCGATGTGATTGTTTCGGAGTGTCTCTACAGTCTTCACCCACTCCTACATTAGATAACATCATGTCACACTTACAGCATACGAAATAATATTGAATTTTCCTCATTGTGCCAAACAACGGCGGGTATTCATACCTATTCGCGCATTCGTAATCATTTGAATGAAAAAGGCTTGCATCCCTATAAGCATTAATTCATTTCGTAAAAGAATGTACGAAATAGCATTAGTATGTGCCACGATGAATTGTTGTGCGTGCGTATTGAAGACCAATCCAAAGTAATGCATTATACAGGTCTACACAAACTGGAGTTTAGGTATAGTACATATAATTCGAGGTGTAGTCATGGCGAGAACAACCGGAGGATCTCTCAAAAACATTTGATTTGGACGATAGTGTTACAAGAGATGTGCTTTAGCCAAATGCTGCTGCTTTGATTCAGACACGCCTCATGTCTGCAACCTCCTCGACCAAGGATTCGAATCAAGGCTCTTCGATAATATGTTTCTAATTCCTAATATCAAGAAATGATAACAAAATGAGCCCGCTCACGAGGAAGGTGGGAGGATATTTACGACCGCAGTTGCCACATCCTCTTCGGCAAACCGCTCACCCCCTGCCTTGGTGTGCACGTCGATGAAAAGTAGGGCGAAGTGATTGTGGAGGAGTGCTGCGCATTACGAAGGTCACGAACGTAAACATCTACGTTATCGTTGTGCATTTCGAAGTCGAGTACGCACTCTTGTCTCAGACAGTGCACGAGGTCGGAAAACTCGTTGGGGTGCCCTCATATCAATATCGGTATAAGCCGTATACTCCAGTAATGCTTTTCACACAGCTGTTCCCTGAAGCCGTGCTGTCGTTCAGAAGGGTCAACCTCCGTTACCCCCCCCCCCCCCACACACACACACACAAACACACACACACACTCTCTCTCTTCCTCCTCCTCCGGCGCATAGTTATTTTTTGAATTGCGCTAAGTCAGATTATCAACGATGACGATGAGGTATAATGAAAACTCTTTGAATAAAAAGAGAAAAGAAGTAGAACAACCGACTCTGAAATCGAAGTGATAGAAATACACCATGGAGCAATATACAATGAGGTGATGTGAAATATAAATGTCGTAGTCGATAAAACCAAGTCAATACAATATCAACCAAGAACATGGAGGAACAAATAACTAGAAATATGCACGTTTTTGTGTTAGGCAGAGTTGATCTACATGTGTAGAGGTGATTTTTCACATTTTCGTTTTCATTGCACGTTTAGAACTTTTAAACGATTATGCTACGGACTTGGTGTTTCGTCCTGTCGTTGTTGTTCTCATGTTCCCCTATACAATCGTGGTCCAATTCACGGTCGCACGTGCTATTTGTAATTATCATTGGGCCGACATAATGTCGGGCTCACGGTGAAGTGCGCACGCTGCAGTTGTCTCAGCAAGGGACCTCGAGTAAACAGCGTCGAAAAGAGTAAAAGAAAAGGAACGAACACACGCAGAGATGAAATAGAAAGAGAGGGAGAGGAATATAAGAAGAGAGATAGAAAGGACGTAAGGCACGATTTATACCAAAACAGGGTGCTTCAAACGTATATTTTTTTGCCCTTTTGCCCTCGGGCAACTGAAATCCATTGTGAGGCTAGTGATATATAATTTGATGCTGATTTTGATGCCCGCTTAATGTCTGATATATAGGGCACATGCCTAAATATCCATTCGGGTAAAATGGGAGAAATATCTTCTGCAACGCCCTTGTAGACAGACAGACAGACAGACAGACAGATAGATAAGTAGACAGATGGAAATAAAGACAGAAAGATAGATAGATAGAAGGATAGATTGATAACTAGATAGATTAACGATAGAAAGATAGATGAATAAATATACGGATAAATGATATTGATAGATAGATGGATAGGCAGATGAGGAAATAGGTGCATAGATAGATGATTTCATAGATATATAGGTATATAGACACGATAGATGGATAGATGGGTAGATAGATAAATAGATAAATGAATAGATTGATATAACATATATGGATAGAAAGATGTGTAAAGCGATAGGCAGATACACGTAGATAATCGATACATAGAGAGGATGAGATAAATAGATAAATATGTTTTGTATCTATAGTACAATAATGGAAGCAGGTCAAAGCGCTGATATCAATGTCTCACACTAGACATATATTATTGATGTATAATTGTGTTGTACACACCACCCTTTGACAAGCAGGCATTGACTCGAACCCAAACATGATATCTAGTTTGAGTGAAGAGATTGAGAGAGGACGATAAAATATATACATATGTCACATATAAACATACAAAAAGATGAAGAGAGAGAAATAAAGAGAGAATGTAGGAAAGATAACATAACACGATCCTAGTGTTGTATATTAAACGAAATATTTGGGATAGATTATTGTATATATATTGTAACTTAGTAGTCATTCAGCATGTTCAGGGGATAGAGTATACGGAACGAGTGCGAAGACCCGAGGGCCTTCTTTGGCAGATAAAAAGAGGAGAATATATAGGCATCTCTCTCATTTGTAAAGTTCTTTGACATGTTATATATTTCTCATCCATCTACCCCCGACTTTTGTGGATTTTGTATT
The DNA here is from genome assembly GCF_040938485.1 of Diadema antillarum. Lineage (NCBI taxonomy): Eukaryota > Metazoa > Echinodermata > Echinoidea > Diadematoida > Diadematidae > Diadema > Diadema antillarum. The sequence continues at coordinate 229,797 of NW_027271774.1, forward strand.
TCTTTCCCTATCCATATCTCTTTGTTATCTGCCTTTTCTATTTGCATGTCTGTCTGTCTTTTAAGCCGGCAATAACACGTGGTCTCCCTTCATTGTTCACGATAGAGTTGTCGAAGTATCGCCTACACGTATGTTGGAGAACGCAGGATTTTGCCATACAATGAACACAACATATAGGCCCTACATGATAGAGGTCCTACACGTTTACAAATGTGTAATGCATTTCGAAAATTTCCCCAAACTGATCATATCATCGATTGATTATCAAAGGGGGTAAAGATTAAGTGAAAGGGTCATCGGTACAAGATGAGTCTGTTTCCTTTGGAGTGTGTTAACCGTGCATGATACCCTGTGAATCACACGTATAACTGGGGGACTTCGATCCTTTGAGGTTTACTGAGAAGATAAGATGTTTACCGATCGAGCCTCAGCGATAAGTCAGTTAAATGTTGAATGAATCTGTTTGATAATGAAACGGTGGAGAGAACAAAAGGGAGAGAGAGAGAGAGAGAGGGGGGGGGGGAGAGAAAACCCTTCGGTATTGTCGGATAACCTCTGGTACGCGACAACGGAGATATGTTTCTCCTCGTCACAGGAATGGTGTTAGGTCTTTTGTACTTGTCCCTCGACGCTATAACCAAGATAGTCCCCAGCTTGCTCTAGGTCTTGTTCAGTCGTTGAGCGGCGATCTAGTGTTGTTTCCGCCGGTCCGCTCCCCCGCCGCTCGGGCTGCCCCGACCCCTGAGTGACACCGACGTATGGCCATAAAAGGTATCGCGGCGACCGTTGTTAACCTAGTATGACTGCTATGTAGTAAGGGCTAAATAGAACAAGTCGCGGTGGGCCGGTGCCTCTAGGCGTTATTTGCAGACCCTTTGCGTCTGTACCAGGTTTTGCGCGTCTAGCCCACTGCTCTAAAATGCAAGGCGAGAGCGTGTATGGCTCTCGCGCGTAGGTTACCATTAATAAGGGCCGCAACGGCGAAGACTTGTGCTCGTATGCTCCTTGGTGTTAATGTCTACGTACACATCTATGAAGACGTCACACACACACACACACACACACACACATCTGACACACATAGAGAAGCAAACTCAAAGCTTATGTACTATTACCTCTTAAAATATGTGTTCGGCTCGTTGGATTTATCATTTATTCATTTATTTGTTTAATTGCCGATCATGTCCTTTTGCTGGTTCAGAAATTGCTCAGTATATTTGTGTGCAATTATCATTATCATTATCGTCATCTTTTTTTTTTCTTTTTTTTTTTGGATGGGGGGGGGGGCGTTTTTACTGTTTTATTTTCATAATCTTTAATTCATTGAACTTAAAGGATAGTACCGTTATTGGAAGGATAGCGAAATGATGTAGACAAAGAATGCACAGAATAGTACAAAACGAACTTCAGAAAAAATCAAAAAGTTCTGAAAGAGGCTATCAGAAAATTACTCGTGGACCAGGCATGTCATTTTGATTTGCGCGAAACTCAAAACGCTCACAAACCCGTTCCGCATACGCACGCTTTACGCACGCACGATGTATGCAACCTCACAACAGGCAAAATGAGGATGTTGTTGTTGTTATTGGTACTTGCGAGAGGTACGTATTATCTTAGATGAACGATGCGCAGAGGTGAGGACACTATTTCCTTTCACTTACTCCCTCTCTCTCCCATCTTCATCTCTCCCTCTGAACTCTCCCCTCCTCACCCCACCCCCCCCACCCTACCCTCCCCGATTGCCCAGTGTCAATTACATACTGGTTTATGAAATTGATGCAAGCAAAATAACCACGATCCCCGGCGCGCTTTGTTAGCCATTTCTCAATTAATCCTCCACTCCGCAACCCAATGCGGTGCAATGAAGCATCACCCCTCGAAGCCGCCAAAACCATCTCACGCGTATCCCCTTGCCGATTTGCGAGAACAATTTGCTCGCGCGCCATTATCAGGCCCCGATAAAATGGAAAATGTATGATTTTGATTATTCCGAGATTAATTTACCCCCATACCCCTCTCCCCTCCCCCATTCCCCATTCCTCAATTTCTCCCCTTCCTTATCCGCATCTCAATCTCACTCTCTCTATTCCTTCCATTCTCTGTCTTGTATTGGCATCCTCGTCATAATTGATTTGTTGGCGTGACGCATCCAATTTCGGACCACTTCTCATTATTCCGGTGATTACGAAGCCCCACTCGTTTGACAGTTTTTAATGAATTCTGTCACATTGCCATGGATTTAGGCCAAACGGAAAGCAGAAAAGTGATAAATATTATATATATCCACAAATATTGCTTCGGTCTCGAATGTGCACAGCTGTTATGTTGTTCTTGATGCTGTTTTAGGTTATTGCGCCATACTTGAAGATTATGGCCCTGTAAATGATGATGACAGGTTCTATAAGATATGGTCCTCTGACGATTGGCTATTGACTTCTGAAGAAAAAAAATAATGGGTTTCTTATAAAACAAATATCACACAATATTGCCAGACGATATCCAGTAAACTGCAGCCCAATTGATAAGATCACAACTTTACATCTGGCCTCAGAATTGATAATTGAGAAGGATTTCTTATGTTTTCTACGAAAGAATAGAAAAGAACAAAATGGAGCAACATTGCCGGGGGGGGGGGGGGGGATGGGTTCGATAACGTTAAAGGCAACAGACTGACCTTCCCTAAGAATAGGGCGCCCTCAAGTGTCCGTAAGATAAATTCATATTACGCGTCACATGGGATTTATAATGTGTGTCAACAAGTAAGAGGGTATTATTTTGTGTGTGTGTGTGTGTGTGTGTGTGGTGTGTGGTGTGTGTGTGTGTGTGTGTGTGCGTGGGATGGGGGATATATCTTTTCATTGTTACGAAGATTCTTGTCACTCATTACTTTTCGATACACGCTAATGGAATTACTAAGGGGTCGTGGTTCATACCTCTCCAAGAGATAAATGCACCAGTATAACCCAGCGGCCTAATCCTCTTCGACGTCACAATGCAAAACTTGCCACTTACATACATATCCAGCAAACAGCATGTCCAGATGAAAAAAAAAAAATGACTGGATTTGTGTCGGTTGATGAATGGACGCAAATATACTTCGTCGGCTAACACAGTTATGATAAAGGGCTAGATCGATTCGTCTGTAGATTATGAACAAGTGATGTCATCAATTTGATCTGCGTCGTCAGCAAAACAAATACAGATGTAAGCCGACCATCACGGAACAAGCATGAATATGTATAGAATGATGTTGAGGAGTGTGTTGCATTCACACGCTTGTCAGCGAGAAAAATAAGAATAATGATGGTGATGATGATGATAATGATAATGATAATAATGATAATAATAATAATGATAATTGTTGTTATCTCTATCTTCACAAGATATCTCTTGGAGATTAATATCACGTCAAGTTCCATCGTGGAACCTTAGACTTCCAGGACTTTTCTTAGGATTCGTGCCGTCCCCAGCAATGTTGTTATTATTATTATTATTATTGTGATTATATTAGTAATGATGATGATAATAATAATAATACAACATAATAACATACACCCAAACAAACACCCAAACACACCGCAGAATATATATAGGTAATAGCACGAAGATGCACTATGGAGCAATGTAACGGACTGTCCATATCGCCTTCGGCCCGAAAGCGCAGGGGTGACCCACGTCCGTGATACCCAATATCCCAGTGCTGAGTTACGTACTCACCAGGTTGTGTGTGTGTGTGTGTGTGTGTGTGTGTGTGTGTGTTGTGTGTTGAGTGTGTGTGTGTGTGTGTGTGTGTATGTATATTATATATGCGTGTGTATGAATGCTTACCTTACAATTCTATTTCATATGCCGTCCAAGACATGAGTGGAATCTGTGATATAATGAAACACAGATGCCGCATATTTGGGGTATTCGATTCCAGAGAGGGAGGGGGGGGGGGGTATAATATAGATACATATAGATAGAGAGGGAGAGATAGAGAGATAGATAGATGGAGAGAGAGAGAGAAAAGAGAGAGAATATATCATGTGAGGGAGAAAGAAATATTCATCTCTCAGCTGTTACGGCCTCACTCTCAGCCACGTGTCTCCTCTTGAAACAATATCACCCTTCACCCCCCCCCCCCCCCGATATTTGGTTTGGATTTCTCTTTTATTTTTAACCCCTCAACGCATGAGATTCAGTGGATAAGTGGAAATTACTGTTAATGCAATGGAGATGGGAACGTCTGCGTGATATTGAGGCGAATTTATTCAGGATCTCAATGGTTTTACACGCTTGTAGTACCTGGAAATGTATCTATGATCATTATACACAGCAGGCGCATTGGTTCACGTTCGATTTGCAAAGTTTGCTAATGTACACATTGGCATACGTTATCACATTCCATGTTTCCTAACCATGCCGCATACCACCAGAACAGAAATAGCCTTAAAGAGCTATGCGACATCAGATATTCTGTGTACCTGAACGTTAAGGAGAATTGGTATTCGGGAAGAGGGCATGATTTCAAAACACATCCGTTTTCACCCCGCCCTCCTCCTACACACACACACACACACATCACACACGTACGCACACGCACACACACTCGCCATGTTTTACGACGCGAAAACACCACATTACTACAGTGTACCCAATCGCTTAAGCATGACGTCACTTTATAGTCAAGACCTGTTCCAAGTTCACATCCTACGATTAACATTATATAGATACATCATGATAAGCACTGTTATCTAGATCGGCCTGTGCCCAAGTTTTCACAGTACAAAGATGTGGGCTCCATCTTGTATGGAATTAACGCACAAAAGCTGTTGCTCCGATACAACAGCGAAGCAGGAAAATCGATCTGAAATATCGATCGCTGTCTTATTTTCTTTTCATTCTCTCCCCTTCTGTCTCTCCTTCAGGGCTGCATTAGCTCCACGAGCCTGTCGTCTGCGTTCGAACCCGCCTTACATGCGGTGGAAAAATATGCGACATTTATGCGATAATCGTGAGCAAAACGTCGATAAATCGAGAAATGCTATATACGTAAATGCGGCTGAATCCCAAAACAAAAAAGGCGAGGTCATAATCGGGTCACCTTAAGAAGGAGAGTCTCTAGAAAGAAAGGAGGATTCGGTGAGGAAGGTCACCTGATCACATTTCTAATCACGAGACCCTTGACAAACATGACATGGTATTCCAGTTTGAATACATTCAGACCTTCTGAGAAATGTAGCTTCCTGGCTCAAATTAGAGAAAAGAAAATAGATAAATTGCTGATGGAGAATGAAGCAGAAACGTCCTTACTCATTGCTGGAGAAGTATGGAGATAAGTTGGAATCGGTATAGATATTTACATCACGAGAAAGAAAATGAGGCGGGTGTATTCGAGTTGCTTTCATTAGAATAAGGTCGTGCATGATTTTTCTTTTATCCTCAGATTGTTCGCTGGGTTCACCCTTGACTCTTTTTATGAAATGGGAGCAGCGAAATTGTTGCCGCGGATTTTCTTGTGGTACGAATTTCGCTGACGTTTCGTTAAGAAAAACGACGTTGGATGGATACACGTATCATGGCCTGTTATACCCCCAGCTCAAAAGGCAGGGGTGGAACAGAACAGCAGCTCTCTATCAAAGTTACAAGTCACCTCTAATAAGCTGCATGTGTATTACCATCATTTCTCTGTTATATAGGCATGTCAATTTTTTATGTATTTTACGTGAGCAAACAGTGCGATTCGAAGCCGTTCCCACCACTAGTTTATCACGCCATTGATGAAAGCACGTAACCCGTATGGTAGATCAACTCTAAGATAATCATTCACTTTGTAAACAACGCTTCGATTTTTTCTTTTTTCACAGGGACTTTTATACATACACCTTTGCATTTTAAGTCAAGAAGCAATTTTCACCTCAGTCGTTTGGGTTGATTTTTCTTCTAATAGTGGGATGGGGGTGGGGTTAGTAGCTCTTGGAAGTATATCGAAATATCTTCGGACAGGTTTGATTTTACCAGTCCATGTGCCCGTCAATTACTCAGGGACCTAAGACAACAACCCCATGCATCCTCTCGTTGTATTTGTACAAGATCAGTAATCATACGACGTGTAATCTGCCAGTTTATATTTAGATGGAGGTGTTTCTAGGTGGCAAAGTCCGGGGGCTCAGTCAGTTATTTCCCCTTGGGCACAATAACTCCTGGAGAAGACCAGACACTTACGGTAAATACGGTATTTATCACACGTTTTCCATACGCCCGAGGATAGCTATGAAAAAGGTCATTATTTTTCAAAGGGGGAGGGTTCGGTAATGCTTTACCACATTTGATCTGTATCTATGAAAGCATATCCAAATCAAAGGGAGATACATTTGACTATGACATATTGTATTTCAAATCGCATGTAAACTTGATGCTATTGATATTTCCCTAGAGAGTCTCTAGTGTTTTTATGCTTTTACGCGTCTTCAATTTGCATTACATCATATAAATTATGATCTGGGTTTCTTATTTCACGCTACCGGTGTATATCAATATATTGTAAAAATTGCAGTAAAGGTTCTTTCCGTAGGCCCTACATGTATGGTTTCTCATTTGATTGTCACGAAGTTCTGTTGGACACAGCTGTGTATTGGTTTATACACTGATATGATGCGATACATTTTCAGGTAATATCATGTACATCTTAGTAGGCATGTCAGTCATTTAGAGGTCGGTGGATTCTGTGTATAGTAATGGAGTCAAACAAATTTGAAGTGCGTGTCGACTTCAGTGACATTTTACTCCTGCGTCAATTGTTCCCATGAAACATCTGCACGCTAAGCTAAACATAAATTCTAACAACAAATATAACCCTAACCCTAATCCTATTCGTCACATCAAACTAAACCTAAAACCCTATCACAACCCTTACAATAACCCTGAGTCCTTGGAGAGAATAAGACCGGAGCAATTGTTGCAGAAACAAAATGTCGTGTCACCTTTATACAGCTCTATCGTCACTCAGAGGATAAGTCAGGAGATTCAAGTAGGGATCAAACTTCTTTTTCTAACATATAATTATGTCTCCCTGTCTCTGATACTCTTTACGCCGATGGACCCAACGTTACAGCAAATATGGCACGGCTGCACCAGCTAGCTCCCCTCCCCCCCCCCCCCCCCCCTCCCCTCCGTTCCCTCCTCCGGCGGTATCGATCAATAATGCGAATTGTAGCGATCATCTTTTGTATCGTGAGTTAGTGCGGCTTTATGCACATAAGTAGTAAGTCTGTTGAATTGTTCTCTTGTCTAGTCTTTCCTTCGTATTCGATGTTGCACAAGTTTATCCTGACTATCAGTAGTTTCATATCCAATGACGACAGCAAAACGATAGGTTGATGAACACCACGCCAGGTAGGCTGTGAAATGGGTTACGTGCTATGAAACGTTAAAAGGTTAATGGTTTTTCGCAGGGTTAATCATAAAATCAAACAGAATGGTAAATGAAACGTTTCGACAAGTGGGTCCTAAAATAAAATGTAGTGACAGTTATCGGTTTGATATGTTGGCAATAAACATTGGTATAATGATAATGATGACGATGATGATGATGATGATAATAATAATAATAATAATGATAATGGTAATAATAATAATGATAATAGCAATAACAATAATAATAATAATAATAATAATGATAATAATAATAATAATAATATGAACTAATAACGCGAATAGGACGAGGTAATTGTCTCACCATCTCGCAAGGACCCCGTTGATCTTTAATCATTTACTCAATTTTCTTAATTTCAACGGCTAATCAATCAGAAGCACTATTATCCCTGTTTATAGGATGAAATACTTACAGTGTATTTGTGTGTCGATAACGTGTAGCAATAATGACTAGGAGGGAACATGTTTTAGTTGCTATAAACTATTGGCCAACACCATTTTTTTCTACTGTCATTTTGTGAACAAACCAGTGGGGGTGCGGAGGGGTTGGAGTTCGTAACATCAGCTCCTCAGCTAGTTTGCACACGTGGCCACGATCAAGACCACCATTTTGTGAAAACATGCGCACAACTTTAAGAACCATGACTTTTTCTTGTAAATTGTACAATCTGATGGAATCACACCCGTTCTCTTTGTCTGATGTGACTTGCTGAGGTCAAAGTTCATATGGCGTGGATTGGCGCTTTAAAAGTCATAAAGTGTGTGAGCATTCGCACACGATAGGTCGACTCGACTTCATGACAGCTATAACACATGAATAATTAATGTTTGCCCCATGCGTAGCACAATATGCCTTCTATAAACATGCATATATCCACGCACGGTAATGATGGGTGTGGACAATTTTGTCGTATTTTGTACGGCGTTTGTTTGACATCCAACCAAATCAGGTCTGTTTTCGTGAACCTGCCAAGTATACACAGAGATATCAAACAAAATGATGAAGTTCAAGTGCGGCAATAGGTCAGTATTTCCTCCAATAATTTGATTACAAGTGGTTTGTTGAACAAGTCAATCTGTTCCGATAATGACACTTTCTCATTGTACAAGAGCTCAATGCCTGATTTGCGGAGGTACTCAGACTAATTCATTTACCTTTGAAACTAATGTAATGACTTAACCATCACCATATTCTTTGTTATTTTCCTTTTTTCTTGGTAATTTACCAAAGGGATACGCCTTTGTTAATTATTTTACGACAAGATAATCGCTCTATATAAAGCAGATTTCTGTCTCCGCACGTACACTGAATCGGATATACTTTATAGTCTATGAGAGTGTTTATTTTACCACAGCGTGGTTAAGTTACAATGTTTGAGTGTATTTAAAATGTACTTAAATGCCTATTTGTCCGTTAATTGTTTGTCATAGGTGTATCAATATACATGATATATAAATATGTAGAATTTGTATATACGTACAATAAGAACACATTATATGATACTCTGTCATCGATGTACACATTTGGGTTTTCTGTGTTTTAGTTTGTTTTATCTCATATTTTTGCCGTTATAGGAAGACATTGAATATAAGAAAAGAAAGGATCGAAAATTTCTGCATTCTCCTCACGTCGACGCCGCTCGTTTGTGACTCCGGGCCAATTTTGCTCGTCCTCATAAAGTAGGGGCACGGAGGAATATACTCTTTCTTTCGGTTTTTTTTCCCGCTCTCCCTCCCCCTCTCCGTATCTCTCACTGCGCAACCTTACAAGCGATACCCATCTGTCCATCCGATGTAAGACTAATATGCAGTAGATGTATTCAACACAGAGCAGGCCAGGTTTTACTCCAACAGGAATAATGCGAACAACAATAACAAAAAGAAAGGAAAGAAGGAAAGAGCAGAAACGACCAGAACAAAACAACCACAGACAACATGCTCCTTGATATCCACATCATTTCATCAGACGATTACCTCCGCATTATCGGGCTGGGTTAGGGGAGGAGGAGGGGGGGGGGGGACGGAGGGTGCAAGGAAGAATCATGTTGGAGTGGACCATTATCTTAGTGCACCCTTATAGCTCTATATGCCTCCTGGGTCTGTGGTCTTTGTATATTAAGGAGAGAGAAGAGCAAGGCGGCACGCACTGTATCGCAATCCCGGAGTTATTAGCCAACCCTTCGAGCACTTTTGATGATTGCTTGCAAATGAGAACTCCCCTTTTTTGATTGTCCTCTGACTGTCCTCTGATCAAAATACCAGAAAGGAAGAAAGAAAGAAAGAAAGAAAAAAACCACGAAAAGGAATGATGGGGGGGGGGGGGGGGGGGACGCTGCTGAGATTGATGATGAAGAATGGAAGAAGATAGGTGCTTCCTTTTTTTTGCGATTTTTTTTTACTTGCAGTTTTCTTTTAAAAAAGGATGAATGTAAACATGATAGGATGCACGTCTGATGTGTGTGCTTCAGAGACGTAGTGAAATGGTATCCTTGTAGAAAAGATGATTGGGAGAGAGAGAGAAGGAGACATGAATTATAGAGAAAGAAAGAGAGAGAGAGAGACAGAGACAGATAACGCACACTCATATAGAGGGAGGAAGAGATAGGGGGAGAGATGGGATGAGAGAACTGAATTATCTTCGCTCATGAAAGAAGTATCATCGTGCTCATTATGAGAGCGGAATGGTCTTTTTTTCTTCTTCTTCTTAAGAGTTGCTTGCGATGACTCCCCCCCCCCCCCCCCTTTCTTTCAGATGGCTCTGAATAGAAGAATTATGTAGCATTAGTGT